>NW_020837999.1:6115384-6238149 GCF_003676395.1 Aethalodelphis obliquidens | reverse complement strand
TATACACAATGGAATATTACTCAGCCATAAAACGAATGAAATAATGCCCTTTGCAGCAACATGGGTGGACTTAGAGATTATGGTACTAAGTGAAGGAAGTCAGAGAAAGACAAATATCATATATCACTTATATGTGGAATCTAAAAAAATGATATGAATAAATTTATTTACAAAAAAGATAGACTCACAGACATAGAAAACAAACTTATGGTTACCAAAGGGGAAAGTGGGAGGGAGAGATAAATTAGGAGTTTGGGATTAAAATACATACACTACTCTATATAAAATAGATAACCAACAAGGACCTACTGTATAGCACAGGGAACTATACTCAATATCTTGTAATAACCTATAATGGAAGAGAATGTTAAGAAATAACATATATATATATTTATATATATATGTATAACTGAATCACTTTGCTATATATCTGAAACTAACACAACATTGTAAATAAACTATATTTCAGTAAAAATTAAAAAAAAATAGAAACAAAAATGACCAATAAACATTAAAAAAGTAGAGAGTACCTGAGAACTCTGTGATGTAACCCATAAATAAAATAAAATAAAATAGGGCCTTGTTTATTTGAGAGAGTAAAAAGTCAGTTATTATTCAGCACTGTGCTGGCTGGTTAAGTATTCCTTTGACCTTTCAAAGTATAATTCCCCTTTTCCTTTCTGTTGACATCGGAAAGAAGGATCAATTCATGTTCCAGAGATTCTCTCCCTGCAGGACCATATTTGAATACCATACAGGGTTAAAAAACAAGAAGTGAAGAGCAAAACACCTTGAAAATAGACAATGGATTTTAGTTCTCCCTAGTCTTTGATTCACCAACTTGGGTAAAAAAAAATTTGTTTCTGAGCTTGAAGATGGTGATCTGTGACAGACTGAAATTAGGACTGTAGTTTCTGCAGCTGTCATTCAGTTTACAAAATTAGAAGGCTAAAGAACTGAAAAAAATGAAGCAAGCCGTAAACATTCTTTTGGATTTGCTATGGGTTTTGTGCCTTCAGTTAGTTTTGTAACTTACATGAAGGAATGCCTATTGCCCTGTTGGTGGCAGCAAAACACTACTCCTTTGGAAAGCTAGTAGTCCTGCACTCCAATTCTGTGACATTGGTATTCCTTTATATTGGTTTCCCCTTCCAACATAATTTGTTGTGTGAATATTTAGTTTGTTTTCAACTTTTCTCTGTTGTATGTTTAGTTTGAGGATAGGTTTGTTTTAGGATGCTATCCAGAAAACACTAAAACTACCAACAAACACAAATTTGAGCTTCTAACTAGTGCAAGATACTCAAGGAACTTTAAAGTTTTAAAGTTCCAGAAATCATACATTTTATGGATTGGGGATTTATATCAGAAAATATATATATATCATCATAGTACTATGTGTGTATTATATAACACTGCTAATTTGTTGAAGTGATTCCTCATTGTTTATTTCTCATGAGACAATCCAAAATGTAGGAAGGGAGAATGGTTGACTAAACATGCCATGTTCCAAGTTGTCAGTAATTAATATGAACTTAATGTATCCTAGGAAATATGGGGTCACTTGACAGAAATAAGAACAATAAAATTCAGTGTCCCCCTATGAGTACTCTTAGCACCAACACTCAAGCTTTCTTCTCTTTTACTTAAAAAAAATCCCTCTCCATCTTCCTCGGATATTCTCCTATCTTTAAAGAAGTTATGCTCTGCCTTCATTCCAAAGCTAACTTCCCACTTGCATTCTTGATGCCAACTTTCCTGCCTCCTTTTGGAGAAGCCTGTGATGGTTGGTTAGGTCACATATCCCACAGACGTTCAGTGAGTGCCTACTATTGACAGGTCCAGGGTCAGGTGTGGGAGCATCCAGAGATGCCAGCGTATGTCCTCAAGTTGTCCTGAGTGTAATGGAGAAGGCAGACACGTAGACACTTATAATCCAGCATGATTGCCCTGGGGTTTTAAAAGGGAGCTTCAGGAGCCTGAAGGCAGGGCAACCATATTCGTTCTGGGGAAACCAGGAAAGATTTTTCAAAGATGACTGAACTTTGAGGAGAGCATTTTAGGCAGCGTGAACAGCATGCAAAAGAGGCATGCAGAGGAACGGCTGAGACAAGTCCTTTGCTGTGGTGCATTTGGAGGTGATACATGAGATGAGGTTCTGAAGGGCTTTGATCACATTTCTGCCACCAATTTAATGTGGGGTCTTAATCAAATCATCTCACCTTTCTAACACATAATTTCCTTATTTACAAATAAGGGGATAAGAAAATATGGTTTCTAAGGCTCTAAATTTCTGTCTTGCTGACTGCCAATCTTTGTTATATGTATGTATACGTGTGAATGTGTATAAATGTATGTGTATATACCCATATATATGTATATACACATACACACAATATATATGCTATACACAACCATCTCAGTCCTTTATTGAATAGATAAGAATTATCTTATAATTATCACATTTGTTGTTTAACTTCTTGGCTGAAGTTTGTCTTTGTCTCTCTTACAAAAAGAGTTTTCAGAGCAATATAATAAAATCAGATGCAAAAGAATAATCAATCTGTTATAATTAAAAATGAATACCAGCAAATTGCTTATAGTCTCACTTAAAAGCCCCTTTTAGCAACATTCTTGAATGTGAACAACCCATTTGTTCTAAACTAGTAAAATTTCGTTGTGTGCATGTGTGTATGTGAGGGTTTGTGTTTAGTGCACGCTCCTCTGTATTACCATTATTCTTACCAGGTGTTTCCAGACACCCAAGGAATATGTTGGATCCATATAAAAAAATGTAACGACTATTATCAATAATTCTGTAATAGTGCAGCATTTATCATTTGTGATGAACTCAAATGCATTTTAAAAATAATAAATAAAATTAATTATAACACACTCATTTGTAAAGCACTTAAAATGTGCCTGATGCTGTACTTTTAAACTAATCTTCATGACCTTTAGTTTTTTCTTTTTTAAAAAAATTGTAGTAAAATATACATAACACAAAATTGGCTATTTTTACTGTTTCTAAACATATAATTCAGTGACATTAATATATTCACATTGTTGTCCAATTGTCATTACCATCCATCTCCAGAGCTTTTTCATCTTCCCAAGTTGTAACTCTGAGCGCATTAAAAAATTACTCCCTCTTTCCCCCACCCCCAGCACCTGGCAGCCACCATTCTACTTTGTGCCTCTATGAATTTGGCTACTTTAGGTACCCCATATAAGTAGAATTATACAGTATATGTCCTTTTGTAACTGGCTTATTTCACTTACCATAATGTATGACCTTTCACTTTAGTCTTATAAAGATTGTTATGAGTCAATATCCTCATTTACAGATGAGGAAACAAAGGCTTTGAGAAGTTGAATAACTTGGCTAAAGTCATTCCTTTAGGTAAATGACACACTGGCCTCAGAATTGGGCCTGTCTTACTATAGAACCAATGTTCTTAACCACTAAACTGTAGATATGTGTGTGTGTGTGTGTGTGTGTGTGTGTGTGTGTGTTACACTTTACAGTTACCCTGTGAAGAAGAGATTATTATTCTCATTTGATGCACAATCCCAGTAGCTCTCACCCAAAATTCCATGCTTTTTCACATTGTATAGCAGGAGACTCTTAAATTGTAGTGAAATCTGCTTCCATTTCACAAATCCATGTTGACGTTGTACTATGAATCAAAAAGTTTTCTATCCAGGGCTTCCCTGGTGGCACAGTGATTGAGAGTCCGCCTGCCGATGCGGGGGACACGGGTTCGTGCCCCGGTCTGGGAGGATCCCACATGCCGCGGAGCGGCTGGGCCCGTGGGCCATGGCCGCTGAGCCTGCGCGTCTGGAGCCTGTGCTCCGCAATGGGAGAGGCCACAGCAGTTAGAGGCCCGCGTACTGAAAAAAAAAAAAAAAAAAAAAAAGTTTTCTATCCAAGTTGTTTGAAGACTGTGTAGGGGAGGGAGAAGTTTTCCTCGACCCTCTTAGGGTCCATGGCTGGATCTGAATATTGAATTGACAAAGACAGATTAACAAAAGAAAAGCTTACAAATTTATTTAATATGTTTTACATGGCATAGGAGCCTTCAAAAGAAAGTGAAGACCTGAAGAACTGGCTAAACTTGAATGTTTTCATGCTAGGTTTGATGAAGAGTGGACAGTCGTGGAGAAATATGATAAACTGAGAAAAACTTTGCAAGACCTGTTTGTTTGAATTCTTTTCAGCATCCTTCTCTCTGGGAGAGAAGGATGGTTCTTCCTCCAGGTGTAGGAAGGGCACCTCTCACATGAGGGTGTTATGACCTGCTTCAGGGGGAAGGGTAGGGAAAGACAATTTTCTCAGACTCCTTCAGCTTAAAATATTCAGTGTTCCAAGGTGCCATATTTTGGGGTAGTGTGTTTTGAACTCCTTCAACTGCATGTTTAAAGATAGTCATCCCAATTTTAAAATGTCACTGGTCGAATAGGACAGAAACAGAGCCAGAGCAACTAGGAGCCATTGTTATGTCAACAAATAATTGAATTTAGGCTAATGAAAACCAACTCACTATCAAGAATGATCATGAAATTAAAATATTCTCTGCTCTTAACTAACTAGAATAATATCTGATTCCTGAGTTCAGCCTATCCATTTCTTCTTTCATAGCCTTTAAGATGTATGAAGTCATCCCTGAATTCTGTTCAATGCCGTACTCAAACTCCATTTCACTCTGACCAATCATTGTGTGCAAGCTGATCATAGGGAGATGTTATCAAGAGCCTTTGTCAGAGGATGTCACTGCTCAATAAGTTTTTATGACCCTTTTTATCTGCAAGAGTTGCTGGTATTGCTTTTCAGCATGGAATAGACTAATTTTGTTCATTAAAGTGCTGACAGAGTTGATGACTCACTGTGGCAATCGATAGATATTATCACAATAGGATAACCAGTCAGAGGAAATTCAACTGAAGCATATAAAAATTTATTTGATACTTGGTTTATGCATGTTGAGAAAAGGTTAAAATATACCCCTTTTACCAGAAATACAATAACCAAACACTCCATAGGCTTGCTCTTTTTTCTCCTTTGCTGTTTTCCTTTGACTAAGGAAATTTAGGTTTGGCATAACCAGATGAATTTATAACAGAATCTTTTATTTGTGGCATACGTAACTTTGATTAATTAGGATATAGGCTAAGCTGCTGTTTAAAAAGAGAAAGAGCACATGAAAGGGAAACCATGAAAAATATGGTGGTTAAAATAAGATAGTTTATTTTTCTTTACACATACATATCAGTCCAGAAAGAAGAAGACTGGCCCAGAAAGGCAGGCAGCCCAGCCCATGAGATGACTTAGATTCCATATATGTTTTTGCTCTGCTGTCGCCTAGGATGTTGTCTTCATGTACATGGTTAAAACTAAGTCAATGCCATATCTAAGTTCCATTTCAGAGAGAGGGGGAAATTTTAAGCAAAAATGGAAAGCAAACAATTTTATTTTAAGCAAATAGTGAGGAATTAGAATATATTACTTTTGCTCATATTCCAACGACAAAATGTCCATGCCACACTTAGCTGCAAGGGAACTAAGAAATACAGTCTGTAGCTCAGCAGCCATGTGCCCTGTTAAAACAATTATGTCTATGGAAGAAGGGGGAAATTTTTTAGAGAAGAATTTATAGTCAGTCGTCGTTTACCTGTCCCTCTGGCCATTCAATATCTATAGTCACCTTTATTTCCACGCGTAAATACTCCCTCCGTCCCAAGGGAGACATTCAAAGGCCCCATTCAGTTACTTCATCTGCTCAAAGTCAAGGCTCTCTGGATAATTCACAGTCCTGTATATCAGGTCTGGGATGATTCCTCACAGTCCAGTGACAAGGTATCTGCTCATCTCACATCCAGTGTACAGAAGTGGTAGGCAAAAGTATAACTGCAATAAAAACTCTCATTTTGAAAAGGGAAGAATGGGAAGCACACCATAATCAGTGGGCCATAGAAATGTACAAGATTCCATGCTTTAGCAGTAGAGAAGCTTTCCTGGTTAGCCCATCTGGCTGCCCACTGGTTCTAATTTCTAACAGCTGTGCCATTATCCATTGTCCCCTGTGGCGACATCTAAGTTCCTGTTTGAGAGTACAGTCTCCTTGGAAGCTGTACAGTTTTCAGAGGTTGCCTCCTATTTGTGGAGATTTGGAAGCCTGAGAGTTGTTTTAGTGATCAAATAAATAGGCTGGGTTTTTTTAGGCCAGCCTTTTGATTTCTTTTAGAAATTAATTCCCTCAATATTTTTGTAGACTTTTGGTTTTTTGGTTGCAGTCAGTTCATTATGAGTAAACAGATCCAAAGCTTTCCTCTAGACATAGTTCTTAAGTCTTCTTGTCTTATTTGTTTGTCTGTTTGTTTTTAGTGGCCCATTCTCTTCTTCTCCCATTTTAATAGTGGTTTCACTAAGGCCAGCTAAAACCACAAGTTTGGGTGGGAAGGCAACACCCTTAATTTGATCTTCGTCTCTTGGCTGTCTCTGTATTTTGGCTGAGAAGCCGTAATGAGAGATACTTATGGAAAAATATAGAGCCTGTTTATCCTTCTAGTGGGGGGACAAGTTAGATTTTCCAGCTCTGAGGCCTCAGATCACTGTACTCGAGCAGTTTAGTTTATAGACCACTTTCCAACCACTTTCTCTAGAGTGACAAGTATCATAGACACATAATAGTGTACCTTTTAAGTTATCACAGGCCAACAGTTCTACCAATATTGTGACATGGCATAAAAAGGATCACCAGTTTACCAGTTTGCAGTATATGTTCTCTTGCCTTGTCTTTCACTCAGGCACAAAGCCAGAGAACCTAAGTTTTAAGTTTTAATTTTGGCAGCACCTCACTCCCGGGTACCAATTTCTGTATCAGAGTATAGGCTAAACTGCTGTACTAACCCAAAATACAGTGCCTTAAATAAGAAAGAAGGTTTTTGTTTTTGTTTTTAATGTGACAGACTGTAGAAATAGGCCGGTGGTACAGGCCTGCATGTAGCTCAGCTCCAGATCATTCAGGGACCTGAGTTCCTTTCATCCTATTTTTCTACAGCAGGGTTTCTCAAACTCAGTACTACTGACACTTTGGGCCAGCTAATTCTTTGTTATGAGTGGCTGTTTTATGCAGTATAGGATGTTCAGCAGTATTCCTGACCTCTATCTGATAGATGCCAGTAGTACTTCACCAGTGAAGACAGAAAGTCCCCCAGGGGGCAAAATCACCCCTGGTTATGAAACATTACTTTATAACCTCTTAGAATCATCTTCATCTATGTGGTCAAAGCAGATTTTGATCCACAGTGAAGAGAAAAACCAGCTGATCAAAATAAGTCCACATGTTATAATTAGCAGTAACATTAACACACTAATTATAACTTTATTTCATATGTTCAAAAAGTTAAGGAAAAAATGGAAAATATTTTTAAAAGACACAAATTGAATTTCAAGATATAAAAATTACTATATTTAATAGAGCTAATAAATATATTAAATGGGATTAATGGCAGATGTGACATTATAGAAGAAAAGATTAATGGACTTGAAGACATAGCAATTGAAAGTATGCAAAATTTAAAGAAGGAATTTTTAAAAAGAAAGAAAGGAATAAGGAGTTGTGAGACACTTGAAAAAGCCTCCTGGATATGTAATTGGGGTTCTTGAAGAAGAAGCAAGGGGGAAGGGGCAGAAGAACATTTGAAGAAATAGTGGCTGATGTTTTTCCAAATTTGATGAAAACTATAAACCCACAGATCTGAGTTCAGTAAAATTCCAAGCAAAAGGAACATGAAGAAGACTGCACCAAGGCATGTCATAATCAAATTGCTCAAAACCAGTGATAAATCTTTAAATTGCCTAAGAAAAGAGACGCAATATCTAACGAAAGATCAGCGTTAAGCAGGTTTCTCTTTAGGAACAATGCAAGCAATAAGACATAGGAACAACATCTTTAAAGTATATAACCAGGGCTTCCCTGGTGGCGCAGTGGTTGAGAGTCCGCCTGCCGATGCAGGGGACACGGGTTCGTGCCCCGGTCCGGGAAGATCCCACATGCCATGGAGCAGCTGGGCCCGTGAGCCATGGCCGCTGAGCCTGCGCGTCCGGAGCCTGTGCTCCGCAACGGGAGAGGCCACAGCAGTGAGAGGCCCGCGTACTGCAAAAAAATAAATAAATAAATAATGAAGTACGTAACCAAAAAAAAGGAAAATGTATTTCTTAAAAACTGAGGCAAAATACTTTTACAGACACACAAAACCTGAAAGAATTCATAATAGCAGATATGAGTTATTAAAAATGTTAAAGGAAATCCTGTGACTGAAAGGTGAATATCTAAAACTTTTTTCTTATTGTCTCAAAAATATAATTCACTGTTTAAACAAAAATAATAACACTGCATTGTGGGGTAATCGAGATGAAGCACAGATGCTCACAGACACAGTTCAAAGCTATGGTAGCTTGATGCTGAGATGCTGAGTATAGTTCCCAAGGGAGGAGCTTGCCCGTGCCACTCTCCCTGCTCTGAGTGTGTGCTGCCTCCATAACAGCTCGGCTTGCTTCACTTTTGTAAAAGTGAAGGTCCTCTTTGGATTTCTTTAGTTAGCGAAAGCAGGTGCTAATGTGGGTCTTTAGTAAAAGTGAAGTGGCATAAGTGAACTTTGAAAAAGCCGGGGATACCTGAAATAGAATAAAAGCCAGGAGGGAAGAAGTGGTAGTATGACCATTGTACGGCGCTTATACTGTATGTGAAGTGTATAATATCACTTGAAGGTAGATGGTGATAAGTTAAAGGAACTCAAAAACAACTACTAAAATAACAAAACAAAGAGTTATAGCTAGAAAGCCAACAAAGAAAATAAAATAAAACCGTAAAAAATGTTTAAAAGAAGCAGGAAAAAAAGGAAAAGGGGAAACGAGTAGATCAAACAAATAGAGAACACATGTCAAGATGATAAACGTTTATGTACCTAATAAGACTTCTAAGCAGACTGACCAGGAAAAAAAATAGAGAAAACACAGTTACCAATAACAGAAATGAGAAAGATGACATCACTAACAGATTCTACAAACATTAATAAAAGAATATTGTGAACAACTTTATGACAATAAATTTGAGAACTTGGACAAATCCCTCAAAAAATACAAACTACCAAAGGTCGCTCAAGAAGAAAGTGATCACCTGAATAGCCCTGTATCTATTAAAGGGTATTCTTTGCACAATATGTTTAATTTTTGAACTTTTTTTTTAATAACTGGAGAAATTGAAGCATGGACACATGGGTACTAAATTCCAACAGCTGAACAAAATGGTATGTTAATCTTGTGTCTTAAGACATAGAAGCTGCTCAGAAAAACAGCTGATTGAGTATATGAACAGAAGTTTTCGTGGTTTACTTCCCACTTAGTCATAACTCTCTAGTTAAACTCATTGGGGGGGAAAAAACATTCTGCAGAGATGGTACCAATTCTCTACTGTTCAGAACCCTTACTTCTCTGCTCACCCCTTTGGTGGGTTCCTCTTCTTCCTGAGCCTTTAGCAATAGATATATCTTTGGGCCTTCTGCATTTGTGCATTGCATAAATTCACTTTCCAAAGAAAATAATTCCTAAATTTTGTCCTAGCTCAAGTTCCAATTTTATATCTTTAGCCACCCTGTATAAAGTTTTCAGAGGCCTTTGATATTTCTTTTTCATTATTATTATCATTATTCATATGTGGGTAAGGCAGCTTATATACAGACAACTTCAGGGGCGCTATTTACATAGATAATGATCTGCACATCTGTTATCATGTCCTTGATTCTTATGCTATATTCATCTTTTCATTCTATCATTGAAAGTCTTTGAGCTAAACTCTAGCACTGTATCCTGAAACCACCTTCATTTTACACATCATGTCCCCTTTTCTCTTTTTATACAGTGCCCTTCTAGCCCCTATGTTCTAGCTTAAATCCTACCTCCTTTAAAGAATGGTTCCTGACTCTTTCTGCCTGAAATGAGCATCTGCTGCAGTTACAAAATGTATCATTCGCTCTTTGGTTTTATTTAGATATTTCATACGTATTTGTTCTGCATTCTCCAGGTAGTCTATTTATTTCTTAGAAACAGTATGAAGCTTACTATTTATTCCCCAGAGTGGCAAGTGCATTTCTGCATGTTCAGCAAGCATCCCTAATTCCAGGATTGATGCACAGAGTAGCAAAGGACCAAAGGATTAACCTCATCCCTTTTGCAGTTGTTGTATTTAAGTAGATTGCACCTCATCAAAAGCAATATTTGAGGTAGATTTGTTTTTTCCCTAAAGATCTATGCTTTGTTTTCAAGTGTTATATTGGAGAGAAGGAAACCACACTAACCATTGCTTCTTTTGACTAATATTTGTTAACTGTTTTTCCAGTAAATACAGATCTTTTCACATAGTTTATATATGCTGAAAACTCCTTCTTTTGAATACAAAAGTCTCATGTTTCCCAAATTAAATATTTTTAATTTAAATAATTATGCACTGATTAAAATTTCCCTCAGTTAATGCTATTGGTGTCAAGTACAGGCTGAGACACTGTTTCCATCCCTCTTTTCCTATATTTAATAGGACTTCACTGATTCTTAAAGTTTAGAAATGGAGTTCAGATACCTTAGTCTATTCCTACACTCTATTCACATGGGTGGTTCTAATCTCATCACCTATCTCTACTCTGGCTAAACTAGAAGTAGACTCAGATTAGCCTCATACACCTTGGGTTTGTCTGCTTTTTGTCTGGGAATAGCCTTTCAGACTTTCTGAATCTACATGTTTTTCAGGTCCAGCTCACATCTAACCTCTGATTATCACTGACCTTACTCCATTTTTACATTATCATCCTAAACAGAGATAACTCCCAGGAAATACTGTTGTGTTATAGCTTATTTATGTTGTCTGAAAAAAAAAAAAAAAAAAAAAAGCACAACATGAGAGTTGTGAGTTAAGTTTTATTTTTGGGCAAAATGAGGACTCTAGCCCAGGATGCAGCCATTCAGAGAGCTCTGAGGAACTGCTCCGAAGTGGTAAAGGGGCAGGTCAGTATATATGTGATTTTGGTGAAGGGGGATACGTGCAGTCAAACACACATTTTGGCAGAAGACTGCTGCTACTCACATGAAGGCTGCTTCTAGTCATGAGAAGCAGATGTCTCCATTAATGATTCTAGTGCTTTTGTAGATATGAGAAGATGCAAGAAATTGGGCTCATAAAATCTTATCCTGAAAACATCCAACTATCTGAAGGCCTGTTCCATCAGTTTTCCCCAGAGCACAGAGTGCCTCATTCCTGACCTCCACCCTGAACTCCTTTCAGGGTGTGTCGAAGGTCAGCAGCTGCAGTGGCTTGTGATTTAATTCTTGTAGAGTAAGTGCTTTTGAATACCTGCTTTACTTTGCTTAAATGCTGTTTAAAGAATTTGAGGGAAGCTCTTTGAAACTAGCTTGTTCATTTGTTACTCTCCCCCGGGTCAGCTCTGCATCTCTGTGTAGGTGGCACTTTGCATCATGGGCAAGGTTACACTTTTTGTGGGTACGTTAGATTGGAATGAAGCTATGAGAGAATATCAGATAAGAAATCTAATTGCATTCCTAGCTCTTTCTGAGTTAGTTCTTCACTGAATGACTTCAATCATTAAACAAGGTTTTTCCTACTATATGAGCTATTCAAATAGAATTACAATACACATTTGAATCTATGTTAATCCTTAGTTTGAAATTAGTGCCACCATTCTCTGTTGATAATTGAGAGGTCAGTACATACCTTTGCATCTTTGGTATTTTTCTCTTTTATTTGAATAACTATAGATTTGACTACTCTTGATCTATTCTCCTTTCACTTTAGTGCTCTTTGTTAATTTATTGTATTTACCTTTCTCAGGTTTCTTTTCTTTTTTGACATCACCTTGAAATCACCAGTCTGAGATTGCTTCCGTGTTGTGGTAGGAAGTGGGAGAGACTGATCCCAGCAGGTGTGGGACTGGTAGTGGGGGTATCATCTACCCAGAGGTGGTATTATTACACTGTAAAAGTGGAGAGTTGAGCAGATGAACTGAAGGAAGTAACTGAAACAAGCCTGGGCCATCAGGTAAGGCTGGCCTGAGGAGAGTTTTAGGAACCTGAGTACAAAGCCCAGAATAGACAGACCTGCCTGGATGCAAATCAAAATAAGTGTAAAGGAGGGCAGCCCAGAGATAGGGAGCCCAGAGGTGGGAGGAGAGGATGAGGGAATGGGTAGTAGAGTGGGTGCGGATCTGCTACTAGACTTTTACATATTCTGCAAGCCTTGCGTGGGTAAGCCAGCTCCATTTTAAAGGATGAGCCTTGGAAGAAGCTCAGTATGTCAATTTATTCTTAATTATTAAATTATAAATGCCTCCTCCTTGGGGATTCCCTGGTGGTCCAGTGGTTAGGACTTGGCACTTTCACTGTGGTGGCCCAGGTTCAATCCCTGATCGGGGGACCTAAAATCCTGCAGGCCGCACTGCACAGCCAAAGAAATTTTTTAAATAAATAAGTGCCTTCTCCTTAATTATAAAATGACGGAAGTTGGTGTGCTTCAAATAGGACCAATTTTGGTTTTGGTGACATTTAAGCAGGCTCTTGGAAAGTTCTTTTTTTTTCTCATTGGATGGAATATACTGCAGTATTCAAAATAAAATATTTCCAGATGAGTGATGTTAAAATAGAGAATTAAATGTTACTCTCTTATTGTTTAGTTTTTCATTCAACTACCACTTTAATAAAATAAGCAATTTTAGTAAAGGGATTATATGTATAATTGTGATTATCATGACTTGGTATTTTATGCTATGTTTAGGCAATTTTTTAAGGTAAAGAGAAGAAATCAAAGAAGTTCTTGCTGAGCACACTTACAGATGATGCATTCTTGTTGGAAAAGAAATGTGTTCTCATTTCAGAGCAAAGATAGCAGAATTGACAGTGGTATTTGGACACCTAAAGGAGTAAGACCTCTTTTAAGAACAGGACCATTCAGGCCCTGCAGGAGCTTTTGAGTGCATGTATTCAAGTACTCACTCTGTCAGGTCTACAACCTGCACTGCTTCTCCAGGGTTATGGGCAGACCACAAGCCTTAGAGTGGTTACACCTGCTCTTAGGGCCCATTGTCTTACATACAGTGGAATGCTTACGCATTAGATTTTCAGTTCTTGAAGGTTGGCTAGATTTTTCAATTTTGATTTAAATGTTGTGGTATCCCATGATCAGATCATTATAACCTTGGGTGTCACTGGTGGGAAAGAAAAAAAAACTATATGCAAATGTGAAACAGATAGAAATTGGAACTTAATTCTTTGGTTACATTGTTTATCTAGCCTGGCTGGTTCCATTTCAAATATCTTACCCATTTACTTGTAGTTTTTTTAAAAAATAAATTTATTTACTTATTTATTTTTGGCTGCGTTGGGTCTTCGTTGCTGTGCATGGGCTTTCTCTAGTTGTGGCAAGCAGGGGCTACTCTTCATTGCGGTGCATGGGCTTCTCATTGAGTTGGCTTCTCTTGTTGCGGAGCACGGGCTCTAGAGCACAGGCTCAGTAGTTGTGGCTCACGGGCTTAGTTGCTCCACGGCATGTGGGATCTTCCCAGACCAGGGCTCGAACACATGTCCCCTGCATTGGCAGGCAGATTCTTTAACCATTGCACAACCAGGGAAGCCCCTGCTTGTAGTTTTTATCTTCTCTAAATGTAATAGCTTGTAGGGGAGACATATGGAAGTGTCTTCCATTTACCACAGTGATTTCTGTGTCATTTTCTTGAGTTTGATTTCAATCCTGTTATTACTAAATTCTGAACATCTGCCTTCTTGGCACATTAACTTGTCAATCAGATGTTTTTTTAAAGATGTATTTTATATTAATATTAGTTTGGGCGCATGTTGGCATTGCTTAGAAACTGTTGTTTGAGAACCGTTAATGATTTGATTTTGCATACTTATTACCTATAGCCAAATAAGTCACTACTTCCATCAACACTTATACTTTGTTTCCATGTGAAATGGAACATCTTGTTTTATTTAATATTCCCTTCTCAATATATTTTATGCATCAAAATTCAAACTAAAACAGTAACTTCTGGACTTCCATTTGTGTCCCTTCTGCAAAGTACGTAGATCTGTCCATTGATCCACCTCCAGAGAGCTAGCCAGTCTGATGACTGAGCCCCTACCCTCCCCAAATCAAATTTATTTGTTTCTGAAGGAATTATCAAATGAGAGTGAGCAAATTGCTAAATAACATTGAGTTTTATTTATTTTCTTATGGCATTTACACTATTTTCTTATGTCAGTATTTTCCCTCTCTTCTTTTGAAATCCATAAACATTGCACTTGCTTTCATTTTGACCTTTCTTCTTACAAATTTAGACATTAAATAAGAGATACATACTTACCGTTCTCTAGTTTAATACATATCTTTTTAAAAATTAAGCTCATATTTTAATCTATTCATAACTCACTTCTTCATTTGAAATTCAGTCATTCATTCATTTACTCAGCATTTATTTGAATGATCTGTGACCACCTGACTAGGAGCTGTTGGGTAGTGGAGATGCAATGCTGAGTATGTTGTAGTTAATCTTGAGGGGTTCAAAGAGAAGTAGGGGAGACAGACAGGTGTACAAATACAGTCATGAACAAATGGGACAGGATGAAAAGATGGAGGAAGGAGGTAATGACAAGGATTACTTGAAAGAGAAAATGACATTTGAGTCTTGAAAGATTAGCAAGAAAAGACAAGGAGTGATATTTCAGGTAAAGAGAACAGCATATGTAAGGAACAGAATAAAATACAATATTTTATTGTCATAAAATACAACACTTTTGGGAAGAACCTCCATGAGAACATTGGGCATGAAGGATCAAGCTAACAGATGTAATTGGAAAGGTAGGATAGGTCTAGATTGTCTGAAAGGTGTCTTATGGTTAGAGTTGAGTACTAGCCATTGAACCTGTGGGCCAGAGGGTACCCTTAAACAGTTACAGGGTCAGATAGGATATTTTAGGAAGATAATTTTGAAGGCAGTGAGAGAAAGAGACTGAAATGTGAAGAGACTGGTAATAAATATGGAGACTAGTTAGAAGACTGTTAAGGGGAGAAATAATGAAGGCTTCTTTACCCAAGGCTGTAACAGTGAGGATAGAAAGGGAGCGGCAAACTCAGCAGCATTTTCCAGGTGCCGTCAGGGAGACTTGCCAAGATACTAAGAGTCATTGCTGTTCTCCATTTTCTCTCTCTCTCCTTCTTGTCCTCTCAAAAACTTCCCTGTCATGTTCTTTCTTCAATTTTAAGAAAAGGAGCTGCATATGAAGTGTTTCTTTTTAGAGAAGGCAGCTTACTAGACCTTACATTCTCACTTATTGCTCATTCGGTGATAATCAGGGTGTCCCTAGACAACTGAAGAGTGCTACTGAATCAGCTTCTGCTCAGTTCAGCTTAATATATTATGCTTTGAACTCCATTAGTAACTAGACTTTGACAGAAAGTGACCAAACCAATTGAACTTTTAACCAAAGTTTGTACCTCAAAGTCAACTTTAAGAGAGCCACCTTCAGGACACTGGTTCACAAGAGACCTCCCAGCTCCACATAATATCAAATGGCAAAAATCTCCCAGAGATCTCCAACTCAACACCAACACCCAGCTTCACTCAACAACCAGCAAGCTACACTGCTGGACACCCTATGCCAAACAACTAACAAGACAGGAACACAACCCCACCCATTAGCAGAGAGGCTGCCTAAAATCATAGTAAGTCCACAGACACCCCAAAACACACCACCAGATGTGGACCTGCCCACCAGAAAGACAAGGTCCAGCCTCATCCACCAGAACACAGGTACTAGTCCCCTCCACCAGGAAGCCTACACAACCCGCTGAACCAACCTTAGCCACTGGGGACAGACACCAAAAACAACGGGAACTATGAACCTGCAGCCTGCGAAAAGGAGACCCCAAACACAGTAAGATAAGCAAAATGAGAAGACAGAAAAACACACAGCAGATGAAGGAGCAAGATAAAAACCCACCAGACCTAACAAATGAAGAGGAAATAGGCAGTCTACCTGAAAAAGAATTCAGAATAATGATAGTAAACATGATCCAAAATCTTGGAAATAGAATAGACAAAATGCAAGAAACATTTAACAAGACCTAGAAGAACTAAAGATGAAACAAACAACGATGAACAACACAATAAATGAAACTAAAAATACTCTAGATGGGATCAATAGCAGAATAACTGAGGCAGAAGAACGGATAAGTGACCTGGAAGATAAAATAGTGGAAATAACTACTGCAGAGCAGAATAAAGAAAAAAGAATGAAAAGAACTGAGGACAGTCTCAGAGACCTCTGGGACAACATTAAACGCACCAACATTCAAATTATAGGGGTTCCAGAAGAAGAAGAGAAAAAGAAAGGGACTGAGAAAATATTTGAAGAGATTATAGTTGAAAACTTCCCTAATATGGGAAAGGAAATAATTAATCAAGTCCAGGAAGCACAGAGAGTCCCATACAGGATAAATCCAAGGAGAAATATGCCAAGACACATATTAATCAAACTGACAAAAATTAAATACAAAGAAACCATATTAAAAGCAGCAAGGGAAAAACAACAAATAACACACAAGGGAATCCCCATAAGGTTAACAGCTGATCTTTCAGCAGAAACTCTGCAAGCCAGAAGGGACTGGCAGGACATATTTAAAGTGATGAAGGAGAAAAACCTGCAACCAAGATTACTCTACCCAGCAAGGATCTCATTCAGATTTGATGGAGAAACTAAAACCTTTACAGACAAGCAAAAGCTGAGAGAGTTCAGCACCACCAAACCAGCTTTACAACAAATGTTAAAGGAACTTCTCTAGGCAAGAAACACAAGAGAAGGAAAAGACCTACAATAACGAACCCAAAACAATTAAGAAAATGGGAATAGGAACATATATATCGATAATTACCTTAAATGTAAATGGACTAAATGCTCCCACCAAAAGACACAGATTGGCTGAATGGATACAAAAACAAGACCCATGTATATGCTGTCTACAAGAGACCCACTTCAGACCTAGAGACACATACAGACTGAAAGTGGGGGGATGGAAAAAGATATTCCATGCAAATGGAAACCAAAAGAAAGCTGGAGTAGCAATTCTCATATCAGACAAAATAGACTTTAAAATAAAGACTATTAGAAGAGACAAAGAAGAACACTACATAATGATCAAGGGATCGATCCAAGAAGAAGATATAACAATTGTAAATATTTATGCACCCAACATAGGAGCACCTCAGTACATAAGGCAAATACTAACAGCCATAAAAGGGGAAATCGACAGTAACACATTCATAGTAGGGGACTTTAACACCCCACTTTCACCAATGGACAGATCATCCAAAATGAAAATAAATAAGGAAACACAAGCTTTAAATGATACATTAAACAAGATGGACTTAATTGATATTTGTAGGACATTCCATCCAAAAACAACAGAATACGCATTTTTCTCAAGTGCTTATGGAACATTCTCCAGGATAGATCATATCCTGGGTCACAAATCAAGCCTTGGTAAATTTAAGAAATTTGAAATCATATCAGTATCTTTTCCGACCACAACGCTGTGAGACTAGATATCAATTACAGGAAAAGATCTGTAAAAAACACAAACACATGGAGGCTAAACAATACACTACTTAATAACGAAGTGATCACTGAAGAAATCAAAGAGGAAATCAAAAAATACCTAGAAACAAATGACAATGGAAACATGACGAACCAAAACCTATGGGATGCAGCAAGAGCAGTTCTAAGAGGGAAGTTTATAGCAATACAATCCTACCTTAAGAAACAGGAAACATCTCAAAGAAACAACCTAACCTTGCACCTAAAGCAATTACAGAAAGAAGAACAAAAAAACCCCAAAGTTAGCAGAAGGAAAGAAATCATAAAAATCAGATCAGAAATAATTGAAAAAGAAATGAAGGAAACAATAGCAAAGATCAATAAAACTAAAAGCTGGTTCTTTGACAAGATAAACAAAATTGATAAACCATTAGCCAGACTCATCAAGAAAAAAAGGGAGAAGACTCAAATCAATAGAATTAGAAATGAAAAAGGAGAAATAACAACTGACACTGCAGAAATACAAAAAATCACAAGAGATTACTACAAGCAGCTCTATGCCAATAAAGTGGACAACCTGGAAGAAATGGACAAATTCTTAGAAATGCACAACCTGCCAAGACTGAATCAGGAAGAAATAGAAAATATGAACAGACCAATCACAAGCACTGTAATTAAAACTGTGATTAAAAATCTTCCAACAAACAAAAGCCCAGGACCAGATGGCTTCACAGGCGAATTCTATCAAATATTTAGAGAAGAGCTAACACCTATCTTTCTCAAACTCTTCCAAAATATAGCAGAGGGAAGAACACTCCCAAACTCATTCTATGAGGCCACCATCACCTTGATACCAAAACCAGACAAGGATGTCACAAAGAAAGAAAACTACAGGCCAATATCACTGATGAACATAGATGCAAAAATCCTTAACAAAATACTAGCAAACAGAATCCAACAGCACATTAAAAGGATCATTCACCATGATCAAGTGGGGTTTATTCCAGGAATGCAAGGATTCTTCAATATACGCAAATCAATCAATGTGATAAACCATATTAACAAATTGAAGGAGAAAAACCATATGATCATCTCAATAGATGCAGAGAAAGCTTTCGACAAAATTCAACACCCATTTATGATAAAAAACCCTCCAGAAAGTAGGCATAGAGGGAACTTTCCTCAACATAATAAAGGCCATAATGTGACAAACCCACAGCCAACATCGTCCTCAATGGTGAAAAACTGAAACCATTTCCACTAAGATCAGGAACAAGACAAGGTTGCCCACTGTCACCACTCTTATACAACATAGTTTTGGAAGTGTTAGCCACAGCAATCAGAGAAGAAAAGGAAATAAAAGGAATCCAAATTGGAAAAGAAGAAGTAAAGCTGTCACTGTTTGCAGATGACATGATACTATACACAGAGAATCCTAAAGATGCTACCAGAAAACTACTAGAGCTAATCAATGAATTTGGTAAAGTAGCAGGATACAAAATTAATGCACAGAAATCTCTGGCATTCCTATACACTAATGATGAAAAATCTGAAAGTGAAATCAAGAAAACACTCCCGGGCTTCCCTGGTGGCGCAGTGGTTGAAAATCTGCCTGCCAATGCAGGGGACACGGGTTCGAGCCCTGGTCTGGGAAGATCCCACATGCCATGGAGCAACTAGGCCCATGAGCCGCAACTACTGAGCCTGTGTGTCTTGAGCCTGTGCCCCGCAACAAGAGAGGCGCGACAGTGAGAGGCCCGCACACCGCGATGAAGAGTGGCCCCTGCTTGCCGCAACTAGAGAAGGCCCTCACACAGAAACGAAGATCCAACACAGCCAAAAATAAAATAAAACATAAATAAATTTATTAAAAAAAAGAAAACACTCCCATTTACCATTGCAACAAAAAGAATAAAATATCTACGAATAAACCTACCTAAGGAGACAAAAGACCTCTATGCAGAAAATTGTAAGACACTGATGAAAGAAATTAAAGATGATACAAATAGATGGAGAGATATACCATGATACCATGTTCTTGGATTGGAAAAATCAACATGGTGAAAATGACTCTACTACCCAAAGCAATCTACAGATTCAATGCAATCCCTATCATACTACCACTGGCATTTTTCACAGAACTAGAACAAAAAATTTCACAGTTTGTATGGAAACACAAAAGACCCCGAATAGCCAAAGCAATCTTGAGAACGAAAAACGGAGCTGGAGGAATCAGGCTCCCTGACTTCAGACTATACTACAAAGCTACAGTAATCAAGACAGTATGGTACTGGCACAAAAACAGAAAGATAGATCAATGGAACAGGATAGAAAGCCCAGAGATAAACCCACGCACATATGGTCACCTTATCTTTGATAAAGGAGGCAGGAATGTCCAGTGGAGAAAGGACAGCCTCTTCAATAAGTGGTGCTGGGAAAACTGGACAGATACTTGTAAAAGTATGAGATTAGATCACTCCCTAACACCATACACAAAAATAAGCTCATAATGGATTAAAAACCTAAATGTAAGGCCAGGAACTGTCAAACTCTTAGAGGAAAACATAGGCAGAACACTCTATGACATAAATCACAGCAAGATCCTTTTTGACCCACCTCCTAGAAAAATGGAAATAAAAACAAAAATAAACAAATGGGACGTAATGAAACTTCAAAGCTTTTGCACAGCAAAGGAAACCATACACAAGACGAAAAGACAGCCCTCAGAATGGGAGAAAATATTTGCAAATGAAGCAACTGACAAAGGATTAATCTCCAAAATTTATAAGCAGCTCATGCAGCTCAATAACAAAAAAACAAACAACCCAATCCAAAAGTGGGCAGAAGACCTAAATAGACATTTTTCCAAAGAAGATATACAGACTGCCAACAAACACATGAAAGAATGCTCAACATCGTTAATCATTAGAGAAATGCAAATCAAAACTACAATGAGATATCATCTCACACCAGTCAGAATGGCCATCATCAAAAAATCTAGAAACAGTAAATGCTGGAGAGGGTGTGGAGAGAAGGGAACACTCTTGCACTGTTGGTGGGAATGTGAATTGGTACAGCCACTATGGAGAACAGTATGGAGGTTCCTTAAAATACTACAAATAGGACTACCATATGACCCAGCAATCCCACTACTGGGCATATACCCTGAGAAAACCATAATTCAAAAAGAGTCATGTACCAAAATGTTCATTGCAGTTCTATTTACAATAGCCCAGAGATGGAAACAACCTAAGTGTCCACCATCAGATGAATGGATAAAGAAGATGTGGCACATATATACAATGGAATATTACTCAGCCATAAAAAGAAATGAAATTGAGCTATTTGTAATGAGGTGGATAGACCTAGAGTCTGTCATACAGAGTGAAGTAAGTCTGAAAGAGAAAGACAAATACAGTATGCTAACACATATATATGGAATTTAAGAAAAAAATGTCATGAAGAACCTACGGGTAAGACAGGAATAAAGACACAGACCTACTAAAGAATGGACTTGAGGATATGGGGGGCGGGAAGGGTAAGCTGGGAAGAAGTGAGAGAGTGGCACTGACATATATACACTACCAAATGTAAAATAGCTAGTGGGAAGCAGCCACATAGCACAGGGAGATCAGCTCGGTGCTTTGTGACCACCTGGAGGGGTGGGATAGGGAGAGTGGGAGGGAGGGAGATGCAAGAGGGAAGAAATATGGGAACATATGTATATGTATAACTGATTCACTTTGTTATAAAGCAGAAACTAACACACCATTGTAAAGCAATTATACTCTAATAAAGATGTAAAAAAAAAAAAAAAAAAAGAGAGCCACCTTGTTCATATATCATGGGTGTTTTCTCCATGGTGGACCTTTTTCCCTGACGTGGTAAAGAATATTATCTCTGGCAGTTTTGTATCAGTGAGTTATATAAAGGAGGACATAATAAGCTACATATACTTGGAAAGTTACACAAAGATAACGAAGAGCTGTTATTCCTTCATAATGCTTCTCAGATTCAAGCTTGGCTCTGTTTCCATGACAACCACACCAGTCCAGGCTCTCATTTTCTCACATTTGGCATACTGCAAGAGCTTTATGACTTGTCTACCTTCGATGTCTTCCTCTCTTAAACTCCCTTGACCTATGTTACCAGATTAGTCATTCTAAAAATTGTCTTCACTGTATTCTTCACCTGTCTGTTGTCCGCTGTAAGTGCATCCTCTAGCATTTCATTTTCATCATCATCTAGCTTCAGATGTACCTTCTGGCCTCAACTGTACCTACTGGGCACATTATTACACAATGTCACGTGGACCTCCCAATTGTCCTGCTCACGGGTCTTGTCTCTACCATAAAGTCTAGGATGCCTTTGTGTGCTAGTTTTGTATTCTACCTAGCACCAGGCACAACTCTGGGCTCATGATATATACAAAAAGAATGGAATATTTCCTCTTTCATCCCTTGCCCCAGGGTTCATTTATTCCTCTCTGTCCACACTGGGCTTAAGGGCTGTTTCTGGTTGTTTTGTGTTGAATTTCTTCCTCCTTCCTAAGATAAGTCAACAGTTATATAGCATATATTATCCACAGCTTGCAGGACACTTTAAAAACCAATATTATGATATCTTTGTTTTTAAATATAGAAACCTCTCCTTTACCAAAAGCCACAGTGACTCAGCTACTTTCATGTCTAAAATGGTTTCTGCCTTTTTCTGTGGCCAGTCTTTATGATGGTTATAGATTAATAGTAGGCTTTTTGGAAGCATAACATTTGTTATTAATCATGGCATTACTGTAGTTAACCAGGTAGACCAATTTAGTTGGAGTGTCGTCTTTTTCTTTAATGTGTATAGACATAGATTTGGGGAAACAACTTGACATTCATGAAGACTATATTCTAAGATGCTCTTAAACTTCCTAATTTTTTTTTTTTTTTTTGCGGTACGCGGGCCTCTCACCGCTGTGGCCTCTCCCGTTGCGGAGCACAGGCTCCGGACGCACAGGCTCAGTGGCCATGGCCCACGTGCCCAGCCGCTCCGCGGCACGTGGGATCCTCCCGGACCGGGGCACGAACCCGCGTCCCCTGCATCGGCAGGTGGATTGTCAACCACTGCGCCACCAGGGAAGCCCTTAAATATCCTAATTTTTTAATACCACTATGGTTTCTTATTCAGGTTTTTAATAAAATTGAGATAAAATAACTGCCTTCCTATAAGAACATATAATAACTGAGAATGACTCTATAAGCAAAGCTTACTCACCATCTGCTACATGAAAGTAACTAAATTCATTCCTTAGCAAACCCACAAGGTGCTATGTTGTGGCCTCATGGGGTCTCTCGGGGAACTGAAGCAATAAATATTAAATCTAAATATGTCAAGGGGTCACTTTAGTTGACTATTGCTTGCTAAAGAAAAGAGAGATTCAAAAGGCCCAGTAAAATAATAATCTTTTAAAGTAAAAATGAATGAATGAAAGAAGCTGAGACAAGAATCTTATTTTATGGTTATACTTGTCGAATAACTTGTCAATCAAGATAATTTAAAAGGTCTCTCTCCTCTCCCCTGTGAGCTTTGTCATTATATTTTACAGTTGCAGAGAAAGAAAATACATAAGAAAGAAGTAAACAATTTCAAATAGTAATAAATGTCATGAAAGAAATAATACAAAGGAGTCTAATATGTTACTGCCCACCACCAGATAAGATGGTAAGAAAAGTCCTCTGTGAGCAAAATAACATTTGAGTTGAATGATGCAGTGGAACCAGCCTTACGAAAATCAGAGGCAACAGCAAGCTCAAAGGCCCTGAGTCAGGGGCTTCCCTGGTGGCGCAGTGGTTAAGAATCCACCTGCCAATGCAGGGGACACGGGTTCAAGCCCTGGTCCAGGAAGATCCCACATGCCGCAGAGCAACTAAGCCTGCGCGCCACAACTACTGATCCTGTGCTCTAGAGTCCGTGAGCCACAGCTGTTGAAGCCCGTGCTCTGCAACAAGAGAAGCCACCACAATGAGAAGCCCATGCACCGCAATGAAGAGTAGCCCCTGCTCACTGCAACTAGAGAAAGCCCACGCGCAGCAATGAAGACGCAATGCAGCCAAAAATAAATAAATAAATAAAGGCCCTGAGGCAGGAAAAGCTTTGTATATTCAAAACAGAAAGGAGACCATTGTGACTGGAGCCTAGTGAGGAAGTGAGCAAGATATAAAGAGGAAGGAGATGTGGTCAGAGATTGAGGCAGTGGCCAGATCAGCAGAGACACATAAGGAATAGAAATGCATTGGCATTTGGGTAACATGGGAAGCCAGTGTAAGTTTTAAGCAGGAAGAAATTTGATATGATTTATGGTTTTAAGACATTGTTTTGATTGAGGAATTCTGGTGTGTGGAATGTGGATTGAAAAGAGGAGAGAATAGGGCTTCCCTGGTGGTGCCAGTGGTTAAGAATCCACCTGCCAATGCAGGGTACATGGGTTCAAGCCCTGGTCTGGGAAGATCCCACATGCCGTGGAGCAACTGGGCCCATGCACCACAACTACTGAGCCTGCGCTCTAGAGCCCACGAGCTATGACTACTGAGCCCACGTGCCACAACTACTGAAGCCCGTGCACCTAGAGCCCGTGCTCCGCAACAAGACAAGCCACCACAGTGAGAAGACCGTGCACCACAACAAAGAGTAGCCCCCGCTCACCACAACTAGAGAAAGCCCACGTGCAGCAACGAAGACCCAATGCAGCCAAAAAATAAATAATAAATAAAAAATTTAAAGAAAAAGAAGAAAAGCAAGAGTAGAAGCATGGAGACTAGTTCAGATGTTATTTCAAGACCAGTCAGGAAATGATGGTAGCTTAGACCAAGGTAGTGACAATTAAGATGGAGAAAGAGGACAGATTTAAGATAGCTTTGTAGATAGGGCTGACAGGGCTGACTTATATTTAGATAAATTGGATTTGGAAGGCTGAGGGAAAGTGAGAAATCAAGGATGTTGTAGAGATGGAGCAAACTGATTTTTCACATCATGAGCAAATCATTTATTTTAGCTATGATTTTACTATAGCACATTATGAGAATGAAGTGAGATTGTGTATAGAAGCAGATGGCACAATGTCTGGCCCACAACAGGAACTTGTGAGATTTTTATTTTTACCCCCACCTCAGGACATTTTCATTAGGAATTTATATTCTCACATTACCATTTATTTAGGTCACCAAATTTCAAAAGCAAATGATTAGAAAGCCCATTGGTGAGTATTATATGCAATGCAACCATTCATCAACTCAGTAAGCATTTCCTGAGCTCCTTGTATAGATAATTACTGTACTGAGTGCTGGAAAAATACTAGTGAGTGAAGCTAATGCAATGCCTACCCTTATGGAACTTTCTGTCTGGTAGGGTAGATTAATTTCCCTAACAGTATAATTATACAACTAGTTATTAAATTACATCTGGGATGATTAAGAATATCAAGGTATACTGTAGAACATCTCTTCATGACTTCTGTATTTCCCTAATTTACTTCATTTATTCCCATGTTCCATCTTGCATATGGCTACCAGTGATTCCTAAACCCATCTCTTGGCTCCAGATTCTATTTTCCATGGCCTATGGAACATCTCCAATGGATTACCACATGTTCCTCACTAACTGCATTCATCCTCCATACTTTCCTGTCCCCAGTGCTTTCCCTATCAGTTAATATCTTTACTATCACGCCAGTTTACCAAGCTAGAAATGTCACAGATGTTAATAACATTAGCAACTTCATAATATTACTATATTAAACCTCATTTTCTTCATGAAAATTAAGACTCAAAGAGGCTAACTTTACTGAAATCATGTAGCTAATTAGACTTGAAGTTGTGGTTTTAAATCCAGATCTCTCTGACATCTTAGCTTTTGTTTTTTCCATGACATCAATTTGCAGGATTGTTAATTTTTTTTTTTTTTTTTTTTTGCGGTACGCGGGCCTCTCACTGTTGTGGCCTCTCCCCTTGTGGAACACAGGCTACAGACATGCAGGCTCAGCGGCCATGGCTCACGGGCCCAGCCGCTCCGCGGCATGTGGGATCTTCCCAGACCAGGGCACGAACCCGTGTCCCCTGCATCGGCAGGCGGACTCTCAACCACTGTGCCACCAGGGAAGCCCCAGGATTGTTAAAATTTTTAAAGGAAAAATAATGGAGGAAAACATTCTAGAAAGAGGGAAGAACATTTTTAAAGGCTCAGAAATATTAAAGCGTCAATATTTCTAATCAGAGAAATGCTTATCTATCCCTCCCATGAATAATAATCATATTTTATCCATTTTGAATGCTGAACCATTTCAACATACACTTTTGGGATAGCCACTATGTGTTAAGTAACTGCCTCTGCTAAGTTTTTAGGACAAAAAGAAGGATAATACATGATACCTATCTCTAAGTGCCTTAGTAGGGGAGAAGGACCCTAAGTGTTGATTTCAATGCAGCTCATTAAAGTACAAGCCTGCAAATGTTATGAGATAGACAGCAAGGGTGGAAAGAGAGCAAGCGGGAAGGCCATGTACCCCAACCCTAGGATTGAGGGAGGGTTCCTGC
The DNA here is from genome assembly GCF_003676395.1 of Aethalodelphis obliquidens. Taxonomy (NCBI): domain Eukaryota; kingdom Metazoa; phylum Chordata; class Mammalia; order Artiodactyla; family Delphinidae; genus Aethalodelphis; species Aethalodelphis obliquidens. The sequence goes on along the minus strand of NW_020837999.1, from coordinate 6,211,920 downwards.
AGGAGGTAATACGAGAGTTGAGTTTTAATGAATTAGGAAAAGGTGGGACTTCCCTGGTGGCACAGTGGGTAAGTCTCCGTGCTCCCAATGCAGGGGGCTGGGTTCGATCCCTGGTCAGGGAACTAGATCCCACATGCATGCTGCAACTAAGAGTTTGCATGCCACAGCTAATGAGCCTGCCTGCTGCAACTAAGACCTGGTTCAACCAAGTAAATAAATAAATAAAAACAAATTAGGAAAAGGTAAGTGAACTAGAGGGGAAAAACAGTTCAAGAAAAGGAGAAAGCAAGAACAAAGACATTGAGGTATGCAGTTACCTGGTGTGTGCAGGGGAACTTCAAGTAACTTGAGTATCGCAGCTGGTAGACGTCCCAGCATGTCATACTAAGGGGTGAGCTCAAATCAGAAGAGATGCGAATGGAGAAGAGGGGATAGTTTTGTTTTGTTTTTTTTTCTTTTTTTGCTGTACGCGGACCTCTCACTGTTGTGGCCTCTCCCGTTGTGGAGCACAGGCTCCGGACGCGCAGGCTCAGCGGCCATGGCTCACGGGCCCAGCCAATCCGCGGCATGTGGGATCTTCCCGGACCGGGGCACGAACCCGTTTCCCCTGCATCGGCAGGTGGACTCTCAACCACTGCGCCACCAGGGAAGCCCGAGGGGATAGTTTTGAGAGATGGTGAGGAGGTTAAATCAACCAGAGTTGAATGATGGGTTGAGTATGGGAAGTGGAGGTAAAAAGAGTACTCTAGGATGACCCCCAGATGTCTGCTGGTATAATTGGGTAGATGAGGACACTCTTTGCTAGGATAGGAAATGTAGGAGGAGGAACTGCATTGGGGAAGAAATGGTGACTTTGGACATGCCGGGATTAATTTGCGTGTGAGGCTGCGTTTGTCCAGCAAGGAGATAGATATACAGATTGGGAGCTCTGGAGAGAGGGCTGATCTCAGGATTGGGTTGTTCAGTAGTAGTAAAAAAAGAAAGGTATTAAAAAAAAAAAAAAAAAAGAAAGGTATGGATAAGATCACCAGGGTACAGTGAGCATAAGTTTTTGCTTTGTTTTTGTCATTTCTTTTAGAACCAAGACACATTAGTCCCTCTATGTATTCATAGTGACTGGACTGTGAATATCCTGTTGTTTCCACTGGACTAACTTGATTAGCTTTTAGGATCTAGCCTGTTTAACTCTACCTCCTTCATTGTTTCAAATAACTCAAATGAGATTTAAAACACTTATATAGCAGATGTGTAAATTATAGTTGCAGTTACCACTTAGTAACTACATGATCTCTGGCAAGTCACTTAACTTTTCTAAGCTTAGGTGTCTCCTATGTAAAATGAGCGTAATTTGTTGTTAAGATTAATTGCAATACTGCATACTCTAAGGGCTTGGCATAGTTTATGGCTGTCATAGATACTAAATAAATGGTAACTATTATTATTCATACTTTTAGTCACTGAAATATTTATCAAGACTTTGTGGTGTATAAGTTGTTTTGTTAGGCCCTGCTTGGAACAAATATGCGTATGAGGTAGAGAAAGGAGCCCACCAAGCAGGAAAGACCTGTACACACCTGTTCACTTGTTACTATCATCATACAAGGCATCTTGTGGCAACTCTCAGTGTATAGGAGTGCTGAGCTCACAAGGGAGGTGGAGAGGAATCCAATCACGTCCAATGAAAGTGGAGGAAAAATCACCTCCACTCTCACCCGTTTGCTACCTCTGAAAGTCTACTGAACCCTTTTGAAGCCATGAGCGGGAGGTAGGGAGAGGGAAATAGTATGGCTGTACAATCTATTACCATCTTTATTTCAGAATATGGACTTGTCTATTCAAAAAAAAAAAAAAAGAATGTCCCCATCTTGACATATTCATTTTGTGGAGACAAATTCACTTGCTAATACATGGGCTGACCCATATAACTCCTCCACTGAAAATACTATTTTTCACAGTGACAGATGTTAAACTACACCTAGCATTCTATGTAACACGAAGATGCCAGAGATAGCAAATTTAATAGAGAACTGGAGATGGACCATGGGAAGGAGGTAGAGGCAGTTCACAACTTATCAAGATGAATATAGCACCTCATTATTTTCAACAATGACAACACACACACACACATACACACACAAAGGTAAAATGCTGATCTAGCTTGAGAGCATCAAGGAATAGTCTAGCTTCCATGTCATAATTTTAATCTGATCAACTTAAAATTAAAAAACAGGCCTCTGCTAACATTAATTTATGCCTTCTGCTTAAACTTGGAAATAAAGATGAGCCTCATACAAACTGTCCAGAGGAGGGGATAAATGAAGTGAGATAGGCTTCCATTGTTAAACCTGCATCACTAACATGGCTTCAAAAAAGCTGCTGTTATGTAGACACTGTGACGGAGCGGCCAAGGATGTAGCTTCTCTGTTTGACTGAAAAAGAGAGGGGCTTCCCTGGTGGCGCAGTGGTTAAGAATCCACCTGCCAATGCAGGGGACATGGGTTTGAGCCCTGGTCTGGGAAGATCGCACATGCCACAGAGCAACTAAGCCCGTGCACCACAACTACTGAGCCTGCACCCTAGAGCCCGCGAGCCACAACTACTGAAGAGCCCATGCTCCACAACAAGAGGAGCCACTGCAATGAGAAACCCACGCACCTGAACAATGAGTAGCCCCTGCTCGCAGCAACTAGAGAAAAGCCCGCATGCAGCAACAAAGAGCCAACTCAGCCAAAAATAAATAAATTAATAAATTAATTTAAAAAAAAAAGAGAGGGTGCTTCACAGTTAAAAATTACGAAGGCAGATGTGCTTTATTATCACAGGTGTGTGTTTAGAAGTGACTATTCTCAGGGCAGGCTTTTGGAAGCCTCCTCTCAACTCAGATCTAAGAATCTTAGGTTCTTTCATACCAGATGGCAGGCACAGGCTCCGGACCAATTCCATGTGGAGTAAAATGGTGGAGCACAGTCTTCCTAATGAGATAGTTTTTTTAATGGGCTACATTAATTGAAAGAGAGCGAGTTACAGAGCTGGAAATGCTAGGTTCTCTGCTGTGTAGCGGGGCTCTGGGATCTTGGCTTCCTGGCTCTACCTCAGACAAGTTTTACGATTGTGAGCAAGTCACGTATCTGCCGCCTCACTCTTTTCATCAATAGGGCGAACATGTTAGACTTTGATGTTTCTAGGGTCTAACAACGTTGCATTATTTCATGATTCTGTTATCATATCTAGAGTGTCCAGTATGTCAGTTATGGTAATATTGAAACTTTATTGAGAGACACTGTCCAAAAAAAGTGTCTCCTTGGGGCAGGAAGTAGGACAGTCTACAATGGTGCAGAAACCAGCTCATAGGAGGCCTAGTTAACACCAGGGATAATTAGCTTCAAGAAAAGGAAACTGTGTTCAGATATTTTAACTAACATCACATGGAAAAAAGTCGACCCATTCTGTGTTGTTATAAAGTATATGCCTCAACTGAGTGACTGGAAGCTTCAGATTTCTAGCTTACCATAAGTAGTCCTTTTTAAACAAATATAAATGTCCAGTAATAAAAATAGGCAGCCTTTTCAGCTAATTGTCAATGAAGATAAGGAAGCAGAGGCAAAATGACTAACTCTCAAAGAGACTGTAGAAGAAGTTCTTGCATTAATAAAGGCATTGTTCTTAAATCTGATCACAAGAGTAGGTAATAAGGTAATAGTGATACTACCATGACTATTCAGAATGTTATTAAATTGCTTTTGGTGGGGGAAAGTTCTCTTCTATTGAAAAACAGAAACAAAACAAAAAACTCCTTTAAAATAGTTATGCTTGAAGTATCACAAGAGGTCAGAACATTCCTAAAAAATTAGTAAGTCTATAATATTTTATAGGAATCTTTTTTCTTTTTGAGTTCCAACAGTCTGGTTACCTGAAGTACCCACCACGGTGTCAGTTAATTATGTACTTTCTTATTTTGAACTCTAATTCCTCAGTGTGTTGAGTTCCAACTATAAGATGATGAGACTCATTTCCCTGTGATATAACTTATATGCTCAGTCTCATTGACATTTCATTTTAGCCTTTTCTTCAAGTAGCTTGAATAATGCATAAAGTTAGAAGAAGCATCTGATGTACCTTTCTACCTCCAGAAGCATATAGCACAGTGCTGAGAAGAACCAAGACTTGAATGGTAGAGTGTGAGTTGCCTGGGATTCTACAGTACCAAAATACTGGACTACTCACTGTGTCACCTTTATTTAACCTGTTTGTTGGATCTTAGGAACTTGCCAAATTATTGAGGGCTCATCTTTTAAAAAGTAGTCTAGAAGACAAAAAAGAACTAGGCAGAGAATTGAGTTTTTTGCTGTTTTACCTCTCCTAGTTCAGAAGAGCATGGATCCTTTGCTACTTATTATTAGCTGTCTAAATCTTAAAGGTGAACTGAAGAGGCAGTTGGTCTTACAGGAGTGTCTTTTATCAGTGTTTGGCTCTTTTTCTTTTTTTTTAACATCTTTATTGGAGTATAATTGCTTTACAATGGTGTGTTAGTTTCTGCTGTATAACAAAGTGAATCAGCTATACACATATATATATCCCCATATCTCCTCCCTCTTGCATCTCCCTCCCTCCCACCCTTCCTATCCCACGCCTCTAGGTGATCACAAAGCACCAAGCTGATCTCCCTGTGCTGTGCGGCTGCTTCCCACTAGCTATCTATTTTACATTTGGTAGTGTATATATGTCCATGCCACTCTCTCACTTTGTCACAGCTTACCCTTCCCCCTCCCCGTGTCCTCAAGTCCATTCTCTAGGTCTGCGTCTTTATTCCTGTCCCACCCCTAGGTTCTTCAGAACCATTTTTTTTCTTTTAAGATTCCATATATAGGGCTTCCCTGGTGGCGCAGTGGTTGAGAGTCCGCCTGCTAATGCAGGCAGGGGACGCGGGTTCGTGCCCCGGTCTGGGAAGATCCCACATGCCGCCGAGCGGCTGGGCCCGTGAGCCATAGCCTCTGAGCCTGCGCGTCCGGAGCCTGTGCTCCGCAACGGGAGAGGCCGCAACAGTGAGAGGCCCGCATACCGCAAAAAAAAAAAAAAAAAAAACCAAAGATTCCATATATATGTGTTAGCATATGGTGTTTGTTTTTCTCTTTCTGACTTACTTCACTCTGTATGACAGACTAGGTCCATCCACCTCACTACAAAAACTCAATTTCGTTTCTTTTTATGGCTGAGTAATATTCCGTTGTATATATTGGCTAACTCTTTTTCTAATGTTAATACATCCAGAGTCTTTTGTCTTTCTAAACCCTAACCCAGATGAACAAAATGCTTTTACACTTCCTGTCCTCTTCTCCTGACTTCATAGAAAGAATGAAGGAAATTACTGGTTATCTGGTACCCACCCTGTGCTAGGCACTATGAAATATTCCTTTACATACATTAACTTATTAAATTTTCAGAGCAACTTGACTAGGTAGGTGATACTGCCTTTTTACAGAGTCCCAGAGAGTAGTAACTTACCCATGTCTTTCAACCAGTAAATGTGACTAAAAGATGATGTAATAAACAATGCCCTGCTTTGCTCTTAGAAATATGTTTAATTCTCATTACTCTTACATTTGGGTCCAGGACAGTCCCACTAGTCTAAACCCACTTTTGTCTGTATCTACTGTGGACAACAAAGACATGACTAGATCATAACACACAGTGTGTTCCTCCTTTTACAGTGTCCACATCCTGCTTTATCTTTGTGTTTGAATGCCTCCCAGATTTTAAGCTCCTACAGATTGGAAAGTGTTTTCCTTTTTCACCTTTGTAACCCTTGAAGTAACTACTTTGTGTGTTACTGTGCACTTACTGTTCTTAATTACAGTTCCATAAATTAAGTCAAGTATCTTTTCATTTTACAATGGAAATCTATTTATGTCCTGCACATGTCCGCAGTCAGTGAGTGGAGTGGCTCAGGTAGAGCACTCAAGCTCAGGGCTCTAATTAGCACTGCCCCACCATCTACCTGCTTCTAGCACTCCAGAGTGAGGCTGCTGTTCTTTAGACCATGGCTTTGGGACCACTGCCTGGCCCTCTTTACCTTTCTCTCACTCTGCCTCATTGGATCATTCATCCAAATTTCCCATATTATCTTCAATTTGCTGTTGAACTTCCTTCATAGAGATTTAAAAAAAATCTCCTTTATGATAGTGTAAAGAAATATGAGAAATCATGTATTATTAACTGGTTAATTCAGAAGAGTTTCTTTTCTATCATTAGTTTCATTTTTGGACTACTTTATAACTCAAAAATTTATCTTTGAGTTATGAGTACACTCTATTTATTGCTGAATCTGATCAGCAATAAATAAATTACTTGGGGAGTTGGGGAGGCATAAGGGGAAATGCTCACTGAGATTACTCACTCTCGTAGGGCTTCAAAAATCGCTAGAATACATTCTTTCTTTTCGCCAAGTGATATTCTAGAAGAGTTATTTTACCTGATACTGATCAACAGCCTATTCTCAAGGGACAACCTGAAAACAGGACCAGGGTCGGAAAATTATGGAAATTTTGAAGGCAAGGATGATGGTTTCTTTCTTTTATTTTATTTTTTGGAAGGGGGCTATGTATGTATGGTGCTTTTATTCTCCATAGAGTGATACATGCTAAGGTGGGTTGGGCTTGGGCTGATGTCCCCATGTGTATAGAACTGAATTAATAAGTCTCTGAGAAGAAGTCTGGTTTACCTTGATGTGGAAAGGGGGATGGGAGCATGGGGATGAACATTACAACCTGGGATATGATCAGCCCTGGAATGCAGGGAGATGAGGCAGCTCTCAGTGCGGTCATTGGCAGGCAGGGGACACCTGCCAGGCTCGGAGGGCCTTCTGTACCACATCTTCCCACGGGGCATTTGATATCACCTCCTTCGCCCTTTTCACCAACTCTGCATGTTCTGGGTCCATGACTGTAGAATTGTGTCTGCTCAGTGCTGTAGCTCGCTCCTCATCTTCATCCTCATTCTCTGCTGGCCTGTCCTGGGAATGAAGCCCTAGGGCCTTAGTTCCAACCCTGGACGTCAGCAGCTCCATCTTCTGCACCCCGCACTGGTGCCAGCTCTGCCCCTTCTGGTTCAGGGTCTTGGTTCAGGGGCTGGTAGGAGCAGCTAGCTGGACCTGCCCCCATTTCTTCCTGTTCTTCCTCAGGCTCTCCACTCCTCTAATCCCCAGTGCCTTCTGTAGGCCCCTGGTGTGACAGCTCGTCAGCCTCATTGGGGTAGGTGTGCCCTGGACCCTGCTGCCAAAAACGACTTCTTGCATCCCAGCAGGGCCCACTCAGAGCCTGCAGCTGAGCCTGTACTTTTTACCTCCTCAAGGATAATACGTATTTGAGGGGAAGGATGATGGAGAGATTGGGAAAACTGAAACACATGACCACTGGTTTGTAGTGCCTTTTACACAGCATTTTGTTAAATGAACCTAAATCTTTTAAGTGTAACTTTGTTTGCTCATTAAACTATCATATTTTAATTATTACATTTAATATTTAGTGCATATAGTTTTAACTTCTTTTGTGAGCATCAGAGCCAAACCAGTTCCAAAGTCTTTTGATTAATTTTTTAATTTAATTCCTTTTGGGCAATAAATTTTTTGTTTCTAGTTTATATAAGTAAAAAAAAAAAAAAAATCTTCTGCCAGTGGTCTTTGAGACCAAGTCAGATGGATGGAAACATCTACCCTATCTTTTAAAAAAAATAAATCATAAAAAATCCTATAAGCTAAGGAGTCACTGAGTTTTTTCTTCGTTTGCAAGTCAAAATGTCCCCTTGCTCTTCAATGTAAAGCTTCTATGGTAGTGCTTTTCACACTTACACAGCAGTAGCACAGTCTTTTCAAACAAAATCTCATGCAGAACTTCACTATGTAAATAAGATGAAAATGGAGCTGTTGTTGCTGATGGGGGGAGGGCAGGGGGCTCGAGTAATGAGAGACCCAGAACCTCTTCCCTCTTCCCCCCTTCTGGCTAAACCAACTCCCACCCTGGGTAGCCCATAAGACATTTCCTCCAAAATCTCAAGGATCTGAAATTTATATATACGTATATATATATACATATATATATATATATATATATATTTACACACACATATATACACACACACATATATATATACATATCATATTCTAATGGCTTTTATCATTTTACATTAAAATCTTTACTTTGTATAGGTTTTTAATAAATCATTTTTGGAAGAAATAGAAGGCCTGACAGCAAAATATAAGTATCTTATTTAAGATATTTTGTTAATTAATACTTTAAATGTTTAACCCAAAAAAGTTTTGTTCACCTGAGGTTTTGGAAAAATAAACCAAACAGTATTCTCTTAAGGAAGGTAGTATTTCCCTTTATCCCCAATTCTGTAATTAACGTATTTCTGTAACCAAGATCACAGAGGTATGCTGATAAATGTTTCTATTTTCTTACTTGCAGAGATCTGTAACTTATTTATCAAAATAGGAAACTAAGACTCAGAAGGAACTTCCTCCAGCTCTCTTAGCCCCACTAGTCTTTGCACCATGCTACAACTTGCATGAAGAAACTGGTCTGGTATTCATATGAGACCAACTACAGAACAGTAGCTCCAAGATTCTGAATATATAGTAGTTAATTGTTAGGATAAAGTTAAGAAACTACCCTTAAAGGGGATCTTGTCCTTCTCCCTTGATTTGGCTAAAACTGATGATTCACATCAAGGAAATTAATATAAAACTTTAATAGTAAGATTGTAAAATTTTAAACTGTGAATAATTCTAAGTTACACTATTACAAGGGAAGGATTAGACCAGGATGCATCAAAACAATGTTTTGAACTATTAAGTGAGTGTTTATCAGTCTTTAGGTTAGGAAAGTTATTTTTGCTTTGAGAATCTCAACTTTAATAGTTCCTTAAAGGTATACTCTTATTATTATGTTGTAGGTTTTTATGCTTTATCATATTGTGTATTTATAAGAGTCTTCATTTTTGCTATGTTGTACACCTGAAACTTACATAATACTATACATCAACTATACCACAATAAAAAATAAAAATACATTAAAAATAATCTTCCTTTTAATTGCAGCTAGCCTTCCCAGAATGCTGAAATACTTCTGCATATCCTAGCATTGCAAAAAGTCATTATTGCATAAACACTTCAACTTGAGGGCATGTCGTTTCTTGGATGTTCGGTCCTTGCTCTTCTGTCCATACTCTATCATTTTCCCCTAAGCCTCTGTTCTGTTAGAGATTTCAGTAATCTAACAAGGATTGGAGCATCCCACTTTAAATATGCAGTAAAAAAAATCAGACTTGTATCTGTTACCATTATTAGAAAGCAAGAGTGAATAAAGGTCAGCCTTTTAGCTGGCAGGCTGTCTGATTTTTCTGTGAGCATCACATGTTAGGAGAAGCTAGCTCATCTGTCTGTGGGTTTAAGATTCAACAGCATAAGCTGTCAGCCTAACACTGATTGAAGGTGGACTGGGAGGGGAAGCGCATCTGTCCAACGGCTCGCCATTGGCTTCCTATTACAGCATTCTCCCCCGAGACAAACTCTGCATGCTCATTCACCTACCTCCTTCTCTTCCCTCCCCTTCCTTCCCTACCCCTTCATTACTGATTCACAGCGAGAGGCAGCAGCAGCAGAGGCAGCAACAGCAGAGCTGCTTGTCACGAATCAAGGATTGCAATGAGCTCATCCTTTTCTCCTTGCAGCTTCACAACTGCCCTGGCTTCCTGGCTCCTGCTCTTTGCTCACGCACACACACACACTCACTCTCTCACATACACACAGCACACACACACACACTCACATGCTAGACCCTTCTAAGCAGCTTGTCCATTTTTACACATGTATGTGAACTCTCCTGCATCACTCTTGGCCATTTTCTTGCATTCGCTTGCTTTTGCTGTTTTTTTATTTAGATCAGCATTTGATTTCATTTCCAGTCTACTTTGGGGCTCTTGCACAGTAGATAATTTAGCCAAAATGTTTTTCTTGTGGAGACGTTAGCTGGCAGTTCCCACCACAGACTGGCTTGTGCGTGCTCCTGGGGAGACCTAAGCCTGGCTCCCCTCCCGCCGCAGTTCTCAAAATTGTGGATAAGAGATCCAGCTTTCTCATTCTGGATAACTACTTACTGCTCATGGAAGAAGGGGTGCCCTGCCCAGCCCCAGCTGCTAAGCTCACAGCTCCTGTCAAAAAGTCCCAGGACATGCACGACGAGAGGAACAAGCTGGTGAATGAGTATGCGTGTCGAGTGCTGGAACTTCTGGGGATGGGGCATCGTCTGTTTGTGCCTCGGCTTCTGGCGGTGAGACTGTTTTTCATTGAACTTCATTTGTAAAGAATCTGCCACCCTCTGTGAGAATTCCCTGTATCCCTGGAAGAGGCTTGCGGTCTCCTGTCTCCTTCCCCTTTTCCCCACTCTACCGAGAAGGAAGTGCTGAGTGGCCACAGGCATGGGGCTCTGTCCGAGCCTGGTCCGTGCCACTCCTTAATTGGCTAGAGGAGATATGGCTCTCCTCTCCAAGCCCACGTTAGTGGCATTATCTCTGTGGCAGCCACAAAAAAAAAAAAAAAGGTCTTATGGCTGGCCAGGCTCAGCAGTAAAGCAGAATACCCAAGTGCTTGATGGATGCATTCTGTTATTTCTGTCTCCAAGGGGTTAAATTTTACACCAGACATTATTGCGACTTATCTAGACTATGCCTGGTTTGCTTTCTAACCTCTCCATTTGATGGTCAATTTGGTTGTGTTAATAGGGAATTTTGCCCCTTAAAAATCATTGGTTAGGAAATTACAGATTTCTCTCCTGGAATGTTCGAACTGTGTATCTATGAAACAGCTTAAAGCTGTTGGGTCTGTGCTGAGTCTGGGAAGTCTGCCTTGCTTGTTTTTTGATTTCCTGAACAAGAGAAAAATCACCCTTCTGCACTTCCTACCAAGGGTTAAAATTAAATACCCACAATCACTGGTGCAGTGTTTCTTTTTAGTGGTTTGAGAACTATACCTAGCAACTGTTCTATAATGTGATTGGTCTGTGGTAGTCCTATACCATTATTTGGTAATTGGGCAAGAATAATTTTGCTTTGTTTATATTATACAATGGAGTTTAATACCATTCTAGACTGTTCCCTCATTTGGTTCTCTCATATTTGAGTCTTTTTCAGAAGTACAATATTGACTGAATTTAACTCTTTTCTCTCACATATCTCCCTCTAGTATAGTTCATCTTTGTTTATGCTTATGTTTACAATTATTAAGTCTCATGTATCTATTTGCATGTAAATATAATCTCTCCTGTATCATCATAACAGACATGTTAGGTAGCTGTGCACCTAAGGGATTTCTCACCCAGAAGAAAGTCTGTTTATCATTGCAAGGTGAAGTTAGATGCAGTGACCAGCATACAATTATAAAGAAGGGGGTGGTATATTTTGAGAAATATGGTTCCTTTGTCGTTTAAGAAAGAAGAGCTCAATATATATGTTTTAATGCCTAGGTGAGGTCATCAGTGCTCACTTGAATTTTGTTCCCCTGAATCATAACATTTTTTTCTTAATAAAGGAGAAAACTGAAGATTCATGATTCTATTAGAAAGGAGTTTTTTGTTTTTGTTTTTTAACAGTGAAATAAAAAGCATTTTTTTTCAGGAGCTTTGACACTAAGAAGTGCTAAAATATATTTCAACCAATTCTCTGCCTCTCTTTGAGGAATCAGTTTTTGGTCTAATATTCTTAAAGACTGCTTAACTTTGTGTCTCACGGGCTTCCACTGATAACTTTACAGTGATCCGGTGCTGCCTATCTTTGGCATTTACATTTTCAGTGTTTTGAAGGAAAACATAAAATTGATAACTAAGAATATCACTCATACTAAAATCTGCATCAAAATCCGGATGACTCTAGTGTAAAACGATTGTCAACAACAAAACCCATAAGCTTCCCAAGCTTCAGATTTGTGGGAGGTCATAGATATCTATATGTTGCAACTGTACAAAGTCGGCTTGGTTGCTCAGTTAGGTACCTGAGGTGGTGGTACAGTCCTCAGGTTGTTTTGGGCTCTAACACTGCAGGTAATAGTGCCATTTGCACTATATGTGAAAAGTGTGTGCCGCGTTGTGTATAGGGCCATTTGGAAATCTCTGACTTTGTTGTACAGTGTTGTACTTAAAAGATTGTCGATAGAACTAGGGTACTCTACATTCTGAGAAATCACATGCCCTTTAATTAGCAATGTGGCTATGAATTGGGATCAGCTATCCAATGAGTTATTGCTCAAAGTTTAGCATGTGTACCAGAGGGAAGTACAGTTGTTCAGCCTTGTGTTATTGGACTGGCTAATGATGTGGGATCAGCGGCTAATCTGCACAGGGTAATCCTAAGAGGAATCCTGCCACATGCAATGTTGCAGTCTTTCCATTACCAGTCAAGAGGGCAAGCACTGAAATTTAGGTTTTGTGGGGTTTTTTTGCGGTACACGGGCCTCTCACTGTTGTGGCCTCTCCCGTTGTGGAGCACAGGCTCCGGATGCGCAGGCTCAGCGGCCACGGCTCACGGGCCCAGCCGCTCTGCGGCATGTGGGATCTTCCCAGACTGGGGCACGAACCCACGTCCCCTGCATCGGCAGGCGGACTCTCAACCACTGCGCCACCAGCGAAGCCCGAAGTTTAGGTTTTTAATCATGTTTTAAATGTGAATGTGTGTGTGGGTTAAACACATACAAATCCCTTATTTTACTTTTAAGATGCCAGTAGTTTTCTTCATATAAGACAAGTTAATTTTTTTAATGAAACTGATCAAATAAATGAAGATTTACCAAGACAGCGTTGTAGATTTGGACTTTGAGCCTTATTTATTGTTCCCTGATTCACAGAGAGACCATCAAGCTATGAGAACACCAAGCACATTTGGAATTTTTGCTTATTGTCCTTCAAAGGTACACCTAGTAAAGAATAATTTTCCTTTAATAAATCAAGTACAAGTACTCCATTTTAGATATTACCACAAGGCATAAATTCTGTGTGCAGACTCACCAAACACACGTTTCTTTGGTGAAATTAAAATACCAAAGCAAGGGATATACGTATCCTAGAGACCAGCTAAGTAATGTCCTCTTCTAAAAGCCTGTGCTTCCAAATGATTCTCAGACCCCCAGAAACATTTCTAGAGACCAGCTAAGTAATGTCCTCTTCTAAAAGCCTGTGCTTCCAAATGATTCTCAGACCCCCAGAAACATTTCTCAACAGAATGGAAATCCTGTTAGACACTATAACTAAAGGAAGAAAAGCCATTTGTGGTGAATATAGCGAAGGTGAGAAAGAGAAACATGCCTAGATTTTTTTTTCAAATAATCCCCTAAAATAATCAAACCTAGATTTTGCTGCTTATCGAGGCCCTTAAAGAAAGATTTGTCATCCAAGAAAATGAGAGGTTTCGAATAGAAGCATCTGGAGCTAACACTCAAATGTTAGAACTGTTCATTTCCACCCACCCTCCTTTCTTTAAAAAAAAAAAAAATCACTTTAAAATGTGATACTCTTGCACTGAATTTTTCAGTGGGAAAAACACACTCCAAATGGTATTAGCAGGGGCACATAGCCAGAGTTCCTATTCCTCTGTAAGTGTGTGAAATTTGGAGAAAGAGGAAAAACTTTTACTCAGGTTCAAAATCTTCCCTATCTTCCTAGATTTTTTCTTTTTGCTTTTATATAACATGGGAAGTTATCAGATCATTATATGTTGATCTCAGTGTTGGCTGTAGTTTCAATCTGTTACTCTGGGCACTGTGCACGGTGAATCCAAAGGACTCTCAGGCTGAAGAGGATTGACATATATCTATAGCCAAACGTTCCAGCTGTCCCTCCAGTAACCATTTAAAGTTTAATTCTGATCATATTTCTTTATGCTGTCAAATTGCATCCTAGTTTTGTTTTTTTAATTTGTGGACTTCCTTAAAACATTAATTTTAAGGAGGGAATAAAAGAGCAGAGGAGAAAGTTTCTCTCCCATTTTTACCTCTGTTGTTGACTGCTGCAAGGATTACTCACTGAAGAGAGATGATAACTCTTAAAAGAAGTTAAAGACTCAAGTATAAAAGTTGCCTCCCAAATATAAAAGGCAATTTTGATGCCCCCCAATATACAAAAGAATTGCCCCCCAATTCTGATGCCCCCCAAATATAAAAGTCAATTTTTATATCAAAATAAGTCCTACATCTCCTTTCTAATTTGCATCTTATAAATTTTTGACTTATTAATAGTGAGTATGCTTGAAGTAGATCCTTTATAAATTCATGGAACAGATATATGTTGGTGTCTATTGTGTGCCTGGCAATGTGCTTAATTCATTTTACTGGGGTGAGTGGGAAGGATTCTTACATTAGCATCCTACTTACCTTTCCCTCTGGATATTTATTTCTACCTACTTGAAAGGAAATAGAAGTAGGACTTGTTTAAATGTTTTTTCAATTATCCAGGTAATCTTTTTATATAGCTCTTTTCATAGAAATGAGGAAGAAGTAATGTTACCTTTGAAGGTGTAATTGGTAAACATGTTTCCTATCATCACTTAAAAGGATTTGACAGAAAGTTTGGAGAGGAAAAGATGAGTATTAGTAGAGCCACTGATTTTCAAAAGTTATCATCTATTAGTTCTTACTTAAAAGCTGGTAGAGTTCTTTCCTTTATTGTACAAGGGAAGAAAACATGCCTTTGCTTATTCAAATTCCCTGGTTCTTGTCTATATTATCTTCTGACTGACATTACTTAGCAAATAATGTTTGGAAAGTGATTGCATTTTCATTATTTTACTATTCCTTCACTATTGTTCTGAAGGTAATATAGAAAAACTCTAAGAATTTCCCAGTTGAAGAACAGCCTTTCCAACTTAAATCAATTCTTCTAGCCTGATGGGGTTCTGTACAGTGAGTACAGATGGATAATGTTATCCAGAAGCCAGCCCAACCTCTTTCAGGGACTTGGTTTGGTTTTTGAAATGTTAGTCTGCCTTTTAGGGGTGTATTTTTAAAGCTTGGGTCTTATCACAAGATCATGTGTTAAACTTCTCTTCTTTGTTGGAGTAGAGGGTTAGCATTCATGCAATTATAAACTCATTTATAACCATTAATTAAGTTAATATCTCCATAGTCAGCTCATTAATAATTAGTATGTGTGATTGAAGCCATGTTTTAGTTTCATAGAAAGCACCACTACCTATATTTTGGACTAATATTATTACATCAATGCTTGACATTTATGAGGTGTATATATTTAACAAAATAATGTGTACAAAGTGACTCAAATTTTGTTAAATATATATGAAATATATCTGTAAGGTTAGGAAAAAAGGACTATAAGCAATGTAACAAAATGTTATACTAAAATTTCAGTATCTGAGCATATTTGAGCAACAGAGACAACTTTCCAAAATGTCCCCTACATTTGTTTTGGGGTTCACAAAATATACTCATGTGCCTTAACTTTGTTCATTCTCAAATACTCGAGGTTGGATATAGTCCCACTTTTAAAGTAGGAGAACGGTGGAGAATTATGCAGTACCATGAGTTAGCCAGAGTTGGAATTAAAATGACTATTCCATCCTTTGCAACCTTGCTTGAGGACCTCTAATTGACAAGTACTTCCTAGAGGCTAAAATTAGAGGATTAAATAAGATGCATTTTCTACACTTGCCTCATGATTATCAGAACTCCTCTCTTCAGGGGCTTGAGTTGGGCCAGTCACGCAATCTGGAGCTTCACTAACACCAGCGGTGTCTTGGAAAGGGCAGTCACAGGGCACTCTGAATTCTGGTTTCCAGAGACTTAACCTGAGTTGAGCTTCAGCCCCACCTGGGTAGGGAGCTCCTTGCTGTACCTCCCCTGAGACTACAGCCTCCTCCAAACAGCATCTCTGTGTGCCTGGCCATCCCTGCCTGACCAGAGGGCAAATGTCACAGGATATTTGGCTTCTCATCTTTAATCCTAATCTTTCTGCTTTTGTATGAACTCAGAGGCTGGACTTGAAATTAGGCCTTGGGCCGTATTAGAAAATTAGGTAACCATGCTGCTTCCTGTAGGCAGTAGACTGCTCCCCACCATTTTGGGGCATCTGTTTGCAGGTAACTAGAGGTTAGTTGCACTGACAATAGAAGAGGTGCCCTTAGAAGGTTTTTGACTAATGAAGAAAGCTACTAATCCTGTTTCGCTACAAACTCTGTAAGCAGCCTGTGTTGAACTTTCCCAACAATTGCCAAAGAGATAAACATCAGAACCAGTATTACAGGTGAAAAAGGATGTAGTATATCTGGCATAACTGGTAGGTGGATGCTTTCTCAGTAATTCAGCAGTTGATATTTTAGTTGAAGAGGCCCTCTTTGGGGCTGAAGTTGTTTCCAGTAACTGCCTTTTCCAACCAAGTTAAGGTGAGATGATAGCACTTTATCATGCTAAATATTCTCTCCACTGCTTATTGCCACCATCTCTCAGTATCTGTGAGGGAGGAAATAAATCTGAGATGTACTGAAGCTTGTTTTTTTCCCCGGCACTATTAGCCTGGCTCTGTCTTCTGACTACTAGTTTGTGAATCTAAACTTGGGCCAACCTAGTTCCCTGTGAAAATGCCTACTGTGTGAATTAATATATTATTCTATTTTACATGTTTCTGTTTAAAGGGGAGGAGAGAAGGGAAGAAAAAATTATATATGTATAGTGGAAGAGAGGCGGAAGTAGAATTCATTCACTTATTCAGTAAATTTTTGTTGAGTACCTCCTGTACTCTAGGCAGTGGATACAGCAAAGAACAAGACAGACAAATCCCCTTTCCTTAGGACGAAAACAGATGTAAAACTGGAAAATGACTGGATGGAAAATGACTTGATGGGCTGGGGGGAAGAATTTAACTGCTCAGAAAAGGCCTAACTCAGATCTTATATTTCTGCTAAAATCTAGATCACAAAAAGTTGTTATCATTATGAAGATCTGGGGGAAGAATATTCCAGGCAGAGAGAACAGGCAGTAGCCTTCAGTTAGGAATGAACTTGGTGTGTACAAGAAAACAGAAAGAAGGCCAGTGTGCTTGGAGCTTGAGAGCAAGGAGGGAGATGTGATTCAACATGAGGCTGGAGGGGAAAGCAAGGGCCCCATATCCTGAGGGGTCTTGTGGGCAATGGTAAAGATTTTGGGTTTTATTTTGAGCACAATAGGAACCACTGGAGAGCTTTACACAGAAGAGCAACATGATCTGAAAAAGTATCATCTAGCTGCTGTAAGGAGAGTAGATTGTGGAGAGCAAGAGCAGAAAGAGGGGGACCAGTTGGGGAGTTAGTGCAGTGGCTCAGCTGAGAGATGACAATGGCTTAGACCAGGCTGGTGGTGATGACAACAACTCATTATGAGCAGGATTCCTCTGACTTCCATATACTCTTTCAATGCAGTCTTTAAGATTAATCAGTTTTAAATTTGAATGTAAATAAAGTAATATTTTGAACTAGCATGTAGCTCTGTGATTTCTAGCCACCATGTTTTGTTTTTGTCTGTTTGTTTGTTTTTGTTTGATTTCTGCAGTTTTTGACAATTAAGTGCTGACTCTTAAAACACCTTATTTCTTTTTGTCTTGGCCTACTTCTGTGTACCCAGTCTTTCTCAATCTCTTAATTTGTGTCTCAGTGTTTGCCAGCGATTACTTATAGTTGTTTATTAAAATATTTATTGCCTTTCTTATTACAAAATCTTTACTGCAGGAAAAACAGCAAAATATATAAAGAAGAAAAAAATTATAATCCCACTATCCAGAGAAACATTTTCTTTTATTTCCTTTCAGTCTTTTTTCTGGGTATACATATATTTATAAGTGGTGGTTATTTCTTACGTAAATCTGGTAAGCAGTAGTTTTCATAAGAAGTTCAGTAGTTAAGTGGTTTGCTTCATTTACTGTTTTATAACAGTCTTTAAGATACGGGTACAGGGCTTCCCTGGTGGCACAGTGGTTGAGAGTCCGCCTGCCGATGCAGGGGACACGGGTTCGTGCCCCGGTCTGGGACGATCCCACATGCCGTGGGGGCGGCTGGGCCTGTGAGCCATGGCCGCTGAGCCTGCGCGTCCGGAGCCTGTGCTCCGCAATGGGAGGCCACAACAGTGAGAGGCCCGCATACCACAAAAAAACAAAAAAAAAAAAGATATGGGTACAATTTCTTATTTTCTTCACTTGAACTGCTACTGTCACTAGTTGAAAAGTCATTCTCTCATTAGGTGTTTATTATATAATTCTGCTGTGCTTTGATTGCATTGTCTATGTCTTCAGCCAGCTTTGTAAAATATCCTTAAAATGCCTACCAAGCTAAAATCACAGATTAGTCCCAGAGTTCAAAGTTTTTCCTTTTCTGGCATTTTTCTTTTTTTAGAGCCATAACATGGTTAGCTTTGCCAAGATCCACTATTCAAATCTTCAGGTAATATAAATTAAATATGTTAGCCTGTTAATTCTTTTGTCACGTCTAGGATTTATGGTGACTTATTTCAGCTTATAGTTAAAGAGGTTAGAAATCTCTTCCTAAAAATTTTTGAAGCTCACCTAGATCTTGGCTATAAAAGTACATTCAGGAAAATAGAAATTCCTTTTACAATGTATTCGTTCTGAATGTAGGTTAAAATGTAATTGATGATTCTTGGTGATTATTTTTTAGACCTCAAAGGAAGATCTTCTGCAGGCTGATTTTGAAGGTGCTTTAAAGTTCTTCAGAGTCCAGCTTCCAAAGAGATACAGGGCAGAGGAAAATGCAAGAAGGTTAATGGAGCAGGCTTGCAATATTAAGGTAAGATATATGAATTTATAGATAATAAATGTGGAACTTGAATGCAGAATAACATGGCAAATTGTATAAAACTCTTTCTCAGTATGTTGCTGGATTTTGACTATGTTTAAGGTGAAATGGTGTATGACCTAGTTTCTCTCAGACTTCTTTGTCAAGCTGATTTGTATCTATAGTGGCTGTACCTTCTAGTAGGACTTAGAGTGAACGTTAGCAGGTTCAGGTTGTAACAAGAGGGAGACAAACATTTATCTCATAGGTGGGGCTCTAGAATGGGTTGCTGTGATAGTGGTTTCCATAGCAGCAGACTTAGTATTTAGCTTTTGCCATCTGTTTTAAGATTATTTAGGACCAAGCAAGAAAAGCCTGCTTAGGCCGTGCTTTCCTTTCTCTAAGGGACTTGGAAAGCTCTGTCTTGATCTACGCATTTCCATCCCACACCTGACAAATGTTTGTGGATACGTTGCTCCTTATCAGGTGTCTGATATAAATAAACAAATTTTATAAATAAGTTAAAATAGAAATCTTTATCTAGAGAATTGTGGTATCAAGGTGAGATAGCACATTTAAAAAAAAAATGGAACCAATTTACTGATGTAAATTCTTGTACCTTTGGAATATACTAGGGAATCTTCTTACCTAACCATGACAAAAATATAAATTTGTTTTCTGAAAAAACAAAGATCCCAGGTCTTATGGACTTTACATTCTTGCCGAAGGAGAAAGTCAGTAAACAATTAACATAATAAAGAATATATTTAATATGTTAGAAGGTGATAAATAGCTATGAAAAAAGAAAAAGTAGGGCAAAATAAGCAAGATTGGATTGGTGGGGAGAAGGAAAGTTATAGTTGTTGTTTGGTAGTCAGAGTACACCTCATTGAAGGTGAAGGAGATGAATTATTCATGGAGATGTCTAGGGGAAGAGCAGTTCAGCAGAGGCAACAGCTAGTTCAAAGGCCCTGGGGCTGGCTCATGCCATGTGAGTTGGAGGAACAGCAAGAAGGCCAGTGTAGCTGGAATGAAGTGAATGAAAATGAGGGCAATAGGAGAGGAAGTTAGAGAGCTCACAAGGAGCCTAAAAATGTAGGTCACTGTAAGAGTTTTTAGGCTTTGCTTGGAGTATAGTGAAGAGCCCTTACAAGGTTTTGAGTAGAAGAGTGATAAGATCTGTCTGAGGTTTTAGAGGATTATAGTGCCTACAGTGTTGAGAACAGACGATAGAAAGGTAAGAGTAGAAGTAGGGAGATCAGATAGGGGGTTTGCAGTAACCCTGTTGAGAAATGATGATAGATTGACCAGGGTGATAATAGTGGGGATAGAGATGGATTGGAGATGGAGGTGGTTGGAACCTGGGTATATTTTGAAAGAGAACCAAAGGGATTTCATGATGTATTAAACATGGGTGTGAAAGGAAAAGAGGGGTCAAAGTGATTCCACAGATTTGGGATTGAGCAATTAGAAGATAGAGTAGTCATTGATTTATTAAGCTCATTTCTTAAAATGTATTTTGACACAGACTTCACTTAAGCATAATACCCACTGCAACACTTTTCTGGTGTAAGACTTTTTTTTGAATTTTAAGTTATTTTAAACTAAATTCTAAATGTTTCAAAAGTGCAACTCAATGCTGAACGTAAATAACTTGAGGAGAAAAAGATTACATTGTCTTCCAAATGAACTCTGTATTCAAAGAGATCATATTCCAAAGGTATTAAGAAAGATAGACCTCTGAAGTCTTCTTCCTGAAATGCAAACTTTTAAAGGCTTTATGACTGATTGTTTTATTTGGCTAAGCCAGGTGACTAAGCATAAGCCACATTTGTCTGTAGACGTTGAAAACACAGTGGTCATGGTGCCTTTGATTGAATTTTGTGGGCAGTAGGTTTGGAAGGTAGGCTTCAGCCAGCTGATTGTTCCAGAGCTGTCAGAAAGAAGTACTATAACTTGGGGCAGTGCTGTAGGGATCCATTAAAATATAGCATGCATTTCTAAGAATAAAAGAGTAGAGAGTTAAGAGGTATAGGTAAATGTTTTCAAGGGAAATCTAGAACTGTGGGAAAATAACTGAGAACAAAAAACCCAGGAAAGTGATTTAAAAATATGAAGTGTACAGGGAAATATTTTTTCTCAATATAATTTATGAAGCTTCTCAGAGGATGGAGGTAAGTAACGACTGTCAAGCCAGAAACGTGAGATATGAGAGACACTGAAACATAAAATGTTAGAAGACAAGTTCAAAATATGATCTGAATGGATTGTTCCTGAGATGGAAGTGCTATGTGCAACCAGAGTGATTTATTTGGTCATGAACAGATAGATAGGAATTTTTTTTAAAGCAATAATACGGTTGTTATTTAGTTTTGTGTTTTGTTTCGTTTTGTTTTGTATTATCTAAGGAGAGTACCTTTCTCTTAGATACTTAAAACAGTACCCAAGGGACACCATTTTAATTTATAGCATGATTGTGAGGCTGATGTGAGGTTTAACTGAAAGAAGGAAGACGTAAATTGTACAGTATTCAGGGATCGTGCTGGGACTAGAATGTAGATCTCCAACATGAAAATTTAAGATTGTTTTTAAACCAAGACCTACATTTTGAAATAGCTTTTATATCAAGACCTTAAACATACGCACGTGCACACACACACACAGACACACACAGACACACACACACACACACACATCTGAAGAGATACTTATGCTTACAATGTATGATGCACTCTGATGTTTTTCTTTTACTATATTATATTCTATTCCATTTTAAACTTCTACCCTTCCCTCTGCTAGTCACAACCCACTACATGGATTTCACAGCAGCTTGCAGTTTTGAAAAAGCACTCAGGCCTGTTCCACTGTCGGCGGCTCCTACCCCTTCCCCATTCTGATATGCTGTAACCCGTGAGAGGTTGTGGAGGATGAGGTGTTACACTGAATAATGAAAGTGGGAGTGTGGTAAGGATGTGAGTCATCATGCCATCATTACAGCAGCATGTGCTGGGAACTGGAAATGTTAGGAAATCAGGGACTTACAGAACACGGCTGCATGTTAAAGCATTCACAGACAAAGGTGACTGCAGGCATGGAACAGGCAAAAAAGTTGGAGCTCATGATTTCTTATCCACAGCCTGTTTAACAATAGAATTTCTGTCAAAGGTAATACATTTTTTTTTGGATTTTAATTATTTTTATAGGATTTGTGTACGGTCGTATAGTCTTGGAATGGACATGTTCTCATTTAATTATCCTTGAAAATGAATCACTTTCCTCTAACTTTAAGGAACTAGATGACCCAGTTATTTCAGTAAACTGACTGGTTTTAAAATAAATGCAACTGTTACAGGTAAAAAATAAATTGTTACCTCTGCGTATGGATAATAGGATTTATTAATAAAGCACATTGGATTGGGTAAATAACTTTATTCTTCTGAAACCCGTGTGACATTAAATATCAGGAATATTTTTCGGTGTTTATTTTTTTCTAATTTACTAACATGACTTTAAATCATTCTGATATGCCTTCTGTTCCTGTGATCCAGCCAGGCTAAAATGAGAAAATACATTCACCCATCAGACTTTACCTTGAAAAATAATGTGGTTACTTAATATATGAATATCCTGCACTTTCTCAGGAAGGCAACTTTGGTTGAATATCGTTATTCAGTTGTTAGCTTATAGTTTAAAATTTTGCTATTGCAGAGCTTCTTAAACTTGGATCTTGGCTTCATGGACTCTGAGTCACTAGAAATTTGACTTTCTTTATATAAGCATTTAAGCATTTTGTTTTTCCTGGTGAGAAAATATGTAGCTTTTATTAGATTCTTAAAGGGAACTCAGTGACTCAAAAAAATTAACTTTTGTGCTGTGGGATCATCTTAAGCTTGTTAGAAAATTGATATTTCTTTAGAGTATAAGAATTTATAAATGTGATACCTATATATATTCAAGTTCATATACATATAACCTTTATAATTTTTCTTGATCTGTTTTTCTTTACATAATTTTATTCAATATCACTCATATTGTATTAGGTTGAATTGATGAAATTACCATTCTTGTTGGCCAAAAACTGCCAGGTATTAGACATTGTATGTGATTTAATGCAATATTTTATGCGTCCTTATGTTTCACGTAGGTGCCATGTATGTAGATGATGAAATATTAAAAATTTGGCTCTTTTAAACATCACTTAGTGGGCACTGCTCTGATAAAAATAAAGAGATGAATTAGAAGAGTAAAACATCTATAACATAATTTAGAGTACTATATATATAATACACGTTAGTTCTATGGCCATGTCAACCTTTCCTGAGAATTATTCTCCAAAAGCTGGGAAGCAAGTCCTTTTTTTTTTTTTTTTTACGTTGATTTTTATTTGGGACAGTGTTACAAGTGCCACAGTTATGATGAACCTCATTAGTAGAAAAGTTCATCATATCACTCAAAATATTCTATTGGTAGCTCTTCATAATAGAATGTTTTAAAAAGTAAAGTAACCTATTGTGTTTGTATTTTATTAGTAAAATAATTTGAACAATATTAAAACTGCAAAATCTGACATTAAACTAAAACAAGGGAATTAGGAAAGAAAGGTCATTTATTGAGTAGCTACTATGTGCCAGGAACTATGCAAGAAGACTTCTCAGAGGAAGTAAGATTTAAGATGAGACCTGAAGGATTAGCAGGAATTAAGGAGTATATGGAGGGAGGGGGAAGGAAGTTCCATGCAGAGAATATGCAGAGGCCCAGAAGTAAGAAAAGATGGAGCTGTCCAAGACTTAAGCGGAGTTCATGACTGGAGAATAGGGTTCAAGGATGGAGGGAATGAGGGGAGTAGATAGAAGACTTAGAGAGGTAAGCAGGAGCCAAACAGCTGGTACAGAGCCATTTAAGCCTGTAATCCAACAGTAAGCAACTTGGATTTTATCCTCAGACAGAGGGAAGTATTGTGGGTTTTTAAAGAGGAGACAGAAATGATCAGATTTATGTTTTAGAAAGGCTATTCTGGCTGGTGTGTGGAGAATAGATTAAAATGGATAAGATTATTGATAACAGAATAGATTATTGATAACAGAATAGATTAAAATGGACAAGATTATTGATATTGAGATATTGGTAACAGATCAATTCAGTGGTGGTTGCAGTAATCCAGTTGAGAAGTGACCAGACTATTGTTATGGGCTAAAGAGATGCGGACAGATTCCAGAAATATTCAAGAGATAGAATCAACAGATCTTAGTGATTAAATAAGAGCATTAGGGCAGAGAAAGAGAGCCGAGATCATGCTCAGGATTCTCACTTAGGCAACTTGGTAGTAGTCACTCTATGAAGGGGAACACACAAAGGAGAACAAATTGCAAGGATAAAAGATAATGAGTTAAGTGTTGGACGTGTTAAGTTTGTGGTGTATATCTACAGTCTCATATCCAAGTACGTAAAAATATCCAATAAGCAGGTGGATATGGAATGGAAATCAGATCTGAGCTAAAAGTAGGCATTTGGATGTCATCAGTATTTGAACCATGGGAGTGGGTGAATTTTCAGAGGAGCAGAGAGAAGGGTTGAGGGTAGTTTCATTAACATATAAAAGATGGGCTGAGGAACAGCAGCTAGTGAGACTGAGAAGGCAGGAAGAAACCCAGAATAGTGTGAAGTGTGAAAGCTAAGGGAAAAGGTATATTTTCAAGAAGGAAGAAGTTGAAAAGTGTCAATGATGCTTAGAGGTCTCATAAGGTACTGAGAGTGGAAGTGGACATCGTGCAACAGTTAATGAAAGAGGTTCCTTTGTGGGCTTAGTGACAGCAGTTTCAGTGGAGTGATGATGTATAAAAGCCAATGATGCAAGGAATAAACAGGAGGTGAGTAAATGGACAAAGGAAGATGAGACAGCTCTTCTAAGGAGGTTAGTGTGGGGAGACGATGGAGGATGGAAGAAACAGCCAGCAAGCCTGAGAGTAAGTAAGAGAGTAAGTACGAGAGAGAGAGATAAGTAGACATGAGGTTGAGATGAATTTTTGGAGGATGGGAAAGATGGCTTTAAATGCTTAAAAAAACGCTCAGTGAGTCAATTTCTTCATTGAGTACCTACTATATGCCAGGCACTGTGCCAGGTCCAGGAAACACAAGGTTGAGCAAAAGCACATACACTCCCAGAGCTCATGGAGCTTATATCATGCAGAAGATGTTAATTATATAATTGCCATAATAAATGTATAATTACAAAGTGAGACACATGCTCAGAAGAGATATAATAAAGATATATGGAGAACAAAGAGCAAAGGAACCTGACTGGCTCAGTGGTTTAGGAAAAGCTTTCTTGCACGGAGATTATAAGGCATTTCAGACTGAAGGAAGCATGTGTAAACACTGTGGGGTCGGAGGGAGGATGGTATGTTTAAGAAACTAGGAGATGGCTCAAGGAGTGATGAGGGTTGATATCCAGGGGCCGGCCAGACCATCCCTCTTCAAATAAGAAGGAAAGACCCACAAGAGAGAAGTTGAAGATTCAATAAAGAAATTGGAATATATCAACAGAGACAGACCTCAGAGGAGATAAAGGATTAGACTCTAAAGAATGTACTTTTCTTCCATTACAGCAGGAGGGAGTAGATGGGGATAAAGACAAATGTGCAGGTTAAGTAAGGTAAGGTAGGGTGAGGAGGAAGGAAATTGAGAATATTCCATTTGAAGGTTTCTCTTATTTCTATTAAGCAGGATCTAGAACTAAGGGAATGTAGTGGAGCTAGAGATTCAAAGAACATGGACAAACTTTTAGATATTGCAAAGAATGGAAGAACTAACTGGGAAAACACAAAAGAATTGTTGGGCTGAATTGTTGGAGGTCATGAATTCATAGTGGCAAAAATGTGCAGTGTTTTGGGAGTTTCTCTAGAAATACCCAGCAATCCAAATGTATACATGAAGAAAGCAGTTACTTTCACCTATAGTTGAGGTTTGCCAGCACGAGACAAAGGAAGGGCAGTGGGACCAGGGCGATGGTGCACTAATAAACCAGACCTTGGGGATACGAGAGGGAGGAGTAAAGGGGGAATCTCTGATTTGTAGCTTTTGCCAATTTCCAGGTAAAATATGGCCAATTTCAAGGTACCAGTGACTTAACAAGTGGCACACAATTTGTGAATATTAAGTCACTTCTTTTGGACTGGTAGTTGCTAACCCCAGCACGCTACAGGGTCAGGGAGATGAGGCTAGTAGCAGGAGAGTGGTTGACATGATAGATAGTGGAATAGAACTAGTAGAAGAGAAAGTGAAGACAGATAGGGATTGAGAGACTGCAGGACAAGGGGGTGAGGGAGAGGTACCAAAGATTGAACTCTAAGAACACAGAGAGCAGTGGAGGGGGACACTAAATGACTTGTTGGTGATAGCCCAAGAGAAATACATCTTTTCTCCAAAACCACTTATATTTTAAGGACAGTTTAGTGACATTAGAAGATAGCACTGACCTATGCTCAAAATTTTCAGTTGGTAGCTCAGGTTACTTAGTGGCAGCAAAATCAGGCCAATTGCTATTTTGCCATCTATGGCGAGTTCCTGTGATTTGCTTCTCTCTGTCCTAATGACGTTACCACCATCACTACCATTTTACTCTCATCATAGAGATTTGAAATGCATTGTAGGAGGAATAAACAAAGATGGCAGAGGCAGTAAGAGTAAGGGAAATAAGAGGAAGAGGAGGGCCCTAGCGACTGAAAACAAAGTCCTGCCCTAGCATCTTCTTCTTTCACACCAAAATTGTCTTCCTAACCCATGCTAGAGAGGAGGCCATCATTGACTGTATGTTACCATGGTAACTACCTGCCTCAGAAAACTCTAAGCTCTGCTCCAGCTCAGTTATCTATGTATTGTGACAGACAATTATCCACTCTCCCAAAGTGGATTAATACAATTTGATCTTGCCTCTCACAAGTCATGCTTTTAATGGGATAGAGGTAAATTCGTTTATCTAGAGATTTAATATTTTTCTCTCTCAGACCTCCATGTTTGTAACCATGGATTTGAATTTAACTGTTTGAAAATAACTTTCACACTAGAGCAAAACTATGAAGAACATTTGTATTAAGAGCAATGTACCTCTAATTTCTTCATGCTGTTTGCTATTTCTTTCTGGCTATTGTTGCTATGTATAAACAAGAATGTAATGTCCCAAATAGAGGTTTTTTTTGAATTAGCAATGAGGCCACACAGAGGCTTTTGTTGACTCTGTGAATCTAAAATATGTGCCCTTATGTGCACCGTGGAAAGGGTTCGTTTTTAATGGAACCACATTTCATGTTCCTTTCCTATAAAGACCTCTGCACATTGACAGCCACAATTTGGACTATTTGGTTTAGAGTGTCATAATCTTCTCCCAGGCAAATGTTAATTTTGTTATAGGCTACAGTGGTGTGATAATTAACAAACTGATAATGAAGTAGTTTTTATATCAAAACAGTTGCTTCATTTTTCCTCTGAGGCTTCTGTTAACATTGATAACCCTCAGTGTGTCTGAGATTTGGGGCATTGTTTTTCCCCAAACAGGGATTAATACAATTTGATCTTGCCTCTCACAAACCATGCATTGTGGGAATGAGCAGAAAACACGTAAATGTTAGACATGCTCTGAAGCAGTTTATAACAGGTGGAAAAAACAGGCCAGAGCTCCGGATGCCCAGGCCTCAGGCATCCTGCACATTAAGAAAACTCTGCTTTTCTGTCTGTTCCCAATCATCTGGAATGCATTTGTATCCTTTATTACGTCTGCTGTTTTCTTCTACCATCATACCTGCTTCTGCCAGTCATTTCTTTCAGTTTATTAAGGAGAAAGCCATAGAAACATTTTAAAATTAACTTGATGGGTGAACCTGGATATTGTATCATGAACCGATCTATATAAATCATTAAATTGTCCTACTCCAAAGAAAAATAAGATAAATGGATATAAAAAATTGATTTTTATATGGGCATCTCTTTTTTTCAGAAAAAGAAGTAATAAATCATAAGAATAAAGCATATGCCCTTACTTGCATCCCAAACTTGGTACAATGTCGTTAGAGCTCTCCACATACATTAACAACAAAAAAGGACACTTCAACTGTTTCAACTAGTGGTTCCTCTCCTCTCAAACTTTACTCTTTTTCCCTGCAGCTAATTCACTCTCAGCAGTCTTCTAAAGACATAGTAAGACAAATGGTTATGCTCTTAAGTGGGAGTTTCCACATTTCATATAACTTTCTGCAGTGTTTTGCCAATTACCTCTTATCCAGTTGTTATGATTTATGTTTATCTGTATTGGAGAATAAAGTTAGAACTCATCTTCATTCTTTGGAAGCAGAGGTAATAAATAATTTTCCCATGGCTATTTACAATGAGAGCCACATCTCTTTGTTTTGTTTTTTTTTTTTAACTACTTGAATTCACGTTAAGGTTATATTTAAAGTGTGCTTCACAGTTTGTATTTGGGGATCTGATTTAGACAAGAAAATAAATGTGTTTCTCTGTGCCCCTGTTGCTGCTCAATGGAAGTAATTTAACTTTTTTTAAATTCAAATTTAATTAATTAAATTTAAATTTATTTTTAATAAATTTAAACGTCTTAGGTGTTTAAAATAGGTTAGGTTAGGAAGGCTGGGCCGTTGGATCTTGGGTTTATTTCAAACACTTCAGCCACAGCTATGTCAGATGCCACTGCCTCTTCTCTGGGGCGAATAAAGTCTAATCATATTATATTTACTTAGTTACTCATAAGCTCATGTATCCATTTAGCATTTAGCTGGGAAATGACCGAGTCTAATTAGTACTCTGGAGAACTTACTTATTTTACTATTAAGCCTTTTTCTCCCCCTCCCCCCTCAACCATGAAAAATTATTTTCTTTTGAAATGGTGGAAGTAACATGTAAATGAGAATAGCAACCCAAAAAAGATAGTGAAGATTTTTAAGTGTTATTCACATATCTCCAACTGTTTGTCAAGCTTTCTGAAGCTCCGCTTAAAGGCAAACAAACTGCTGAGGGGAAAATTATATTCCTTGCTGTAGTTGATAGTTGTGATTAAATGGGCACTCCATTCTTACTGTCAATTCCTCTGGCTTGGGGACTTTTTATTGCTGCCGCCTGTGGGAGGGAACGATTTCTTTCATCTGGAATGTCTAGCCTGTTCCTTTTCTATGCCTGTAATCTATCCAGATCTCTGTAATATGTAGTTCAAATGGTTTTATCACCGTCACCATCATCATCATCGTCACTAGTATCATTATTATTATGTGAGGGAATACTGGCATACAAACCACATGAAGCGGTGGTAAAACTTCGTGTTCTGTTGTGTCACTCAGGTCAGGGGAGGCTTCAGTTACTCAGTTTGGCACAGGCTCAGTGCCTCTATCAGTGTGTTCTGTGCAGCGTTTCATTCATCCTCTTTTCCAGGCACTGCGTTATCCTCTGTTATCCCTTGCCCTTAGGGTCACTGTACTTCCTACCAGCTCTTACTACATATTGAAGTTTCTCAGTAAGTTGGTTCCTAAACAGGCAGTACTTTTTTTTTTTCTCCTGAGTCTCATGTCTGCCCCCAGTTTCATGTCTGTGGTAGTTTGTTAGGGCTGCTGTAATAAATTACCACAGACTGTGTGGCTTACACAGCAGAAATTTATTTTCTCACAGTTCTGGAAGCTAGAGGTTCAAGATCAAGGTATCAGCAGTTTGGTTTCTTTTGAGGCCTCTCTCCTTGTCTCGGAGATGGCCGTCTTCTCACTGTATCCTCACATGGTCATCCTGCTGCCTGTGTTATCTGTGTCTAATCTCCTCTTCTTATAAGGATACTAGTACTGGGAGTTAGGGCTTCAACATATAAATTTGGGGGACATACAGTTCAGCTCACAGCAATGTCTTTCTCATAGTCAACAGAATGCTAGTTTCAACCCAATTTCTCTGAAAACATTCTCTTCTGAACATGAATCATTCTTGGCAACCCTGAACTGTTTCTCTAACATCTGATAACACATGACAGTTTCCTGTGTTTGTCAGCCTACCCAAGTTCTTCCATTTTCTCCTAAACTCTCAGATTTTCTAAAATATCCTATTTTTCTTCACAATTCCACCCTTCACTTCCATCAGCCCACTTGGCTGGCAAAGAATTTCCTCTGGCATGCATGTTAGCTTGTTGTAAGTTCTAACTTATATACCCTGCTCTGGTATGATCTAAATGCATTAACTTCCTTATAATCTTGTCTATCTATTGTATCATATCTTATACAACCATAACCTCCCTGATTCCCCTTCTTTCCTAACTTATATACCCTGCTCTGGTATGATCTAAATGCATTAACTTCCTTATAATCCTGTCTATTGTATCATATCTTATATAACCATAACCTCCCTGATCCCCCTTCTTTCCTAAAAGAGAGGCAGTGAGTTGTGCAAGGAAATAAGTTATGTCTTAGCAGGATGTCCAGTGAGAAAAGAAAATCTATTGTAATAAAATGAGTATTTTAAGCAACAACATAATTTGGATACTGTATAGAACCAAAGGACTTAGTTTATTTTCTAAAATTATTTACATAAAACCTTTTATTCTAAAATATTTCATCAAATTTTAGGATGGCCATTGTTTAAGAAGCCAGATCGTAGACATTGCACCTGTGAGGGAAAATTTTTGAAAAAAAAAAAAATTGTTTGACATGGTAGGATCTTATTAGAACCTTCAGAATTCATAGTTGGAGGCCCCTGACATTGCTTGTCTGGACTGCTATAGCTGCCTCAGACTAACTAGCTCGTCTATCTGGCTTAAGTTTTTGTCTTCTGGAGTTTCCTCTACTCACTAGTACCAGAGTTTTCTGCCCGGAGAACCAACCTCCTTGTACTACTCCTCATTCAGAGAGCACTACTGGCTCCCTGTTACCTGCGGGGTAAACCCCACCGCCTTCTCAGCTTAGCACACATTCCCATTTTTCACATCAATCTGCCATGCCCTTTTCTGGCCTCGCTCGTCACATCTTGCGCCTTCTACCTGGAACTCTTACTCACCGTCCTGAGAAAGTTACTTAATTTCCTTGAGTATGAGTTTTCTCGTCATGAAGTGAGGCTAATACCTACTGCACAAGGATGTTGTCAGAATTAATAAAGCTAAACATGTGTGAAGCACTGGCTAAATTATTTATCAGTTCCTTTTTTTTTTAAAGATTTTTTTTTTTGATGTGGACCATTTTTTAAAGTCTTTATTGAATTTGTTACAATAGTGCTTCTGTTTTATGTTTTGTTTTTTCGGCTGCGAGGCATGTGGGGTCTTAGCTCCCTGACCAGGGATGGAACCTGCACCCCCTGCCTTGGAAGGGGAAGTCTTAACCACGGGGCCGCCAGGGAAGTCCCATCAATTCCTTTTGCAGTTATGGGGTCAAGCAAACCCCTATTCATCCTTTAAGACCCAGAACAGACACCACTTCCTCTGGGAACCTAGGCTGTTATTTATTCTGATTCTGGCAATTCCTCCACTAGAGCACCACAGTTGGAGTTAAGAATGTGGTTTTCTGAAGCCATGTTGTTAGAGTTAAACCCTTGGCTTCTCTATTTATTACCTGTGTGATATCTGGCAAGTTACCTGTATCTCAGTTATCTCTTCTGTAAAATGAGTATTACATTGTCGGTACAGTAGGATTACTGTGAGGATTAAGTGGGATAATATATGTAAGAAACTTAACAAATGCTGTGCATCATTAGTATACAAAAAAATTTTTGTCATTATTACCGTCATCGTTTTGCGTCAGTTTCTCTCATTGTGAGTTCCTCAAGAGTTTGTCTGTACCTTGCTCTTCTCTAGATGCCTTGGGCCTGGTCCAACCCCTAGCATAATAGCTGGATCAAAGAAGTCACTCATTAAATACTTATTCAGTTAACATATTCATTTTTTTTTCCTTTTTTTTTTTTTCCCCTATTCATTTAGGTTGAGGAGTGTTGGGCTTTAAATCCTCTCTGAAAATACTTCTGGAAATAAACAGAAAAATCCTCATGTATCTCACTGAATAGTATTCCAGGTTTCTTCCTATAGAAAAGTGAAGTAGCTGAGTTTTTTAGTCTGAATTCAGCTTTAAGAAGGGTGTCTAGGGCTTCCCTGGTGGCGCAGTGGTTGAGAGTCCTCCTGCCAATGCAGGGGACACGGATTCGTGCCCCGGTCCAGGAAGATCCCACAGGCCATGGAGGGGCTGGGCCCGTGAGCCATGGCCGCTGAGCCTGCGCGTCCGGAGCCTGTGCCCCACAGTGGGAGAGGCCACAACAGTGAGAGGCCCACATACCGCAAAAAAAAAAAAAAAGAAGGGTGTCTATCATATTGTGTAGATTACAGAGTTCATGAAATATAAACTTGTGAATTTTCCATCTTTCAAGACCTTTAAGACTTGGATAGAAGGTCAGCTTTCTTCCTCAATGATTGGATAACCAGATGCCCTTTCTTATCTTTATTCGATTTTTCAGATTATTATTTAATGATTTTAGAATTCTAAAAGTTTTTTCAAGTCTTACTTGTATAAACCTCTTGGTTGTCTATGGTAAAAATAACTGTTGAAAGAACTGAAGCTAAGATGTATATGCCACATCCTTTTAAAATAGGGTAGACATGGGACTTCCCTGGTGGTCCAGTGGTTAAGATTCCCAGCTTCCACTGCCGGGGGTGTGGGTCCGGTCCCTGGTCGCGGAAGTAAGATCCCACATGCCGTGTGGGAACATAAATAAGATAAAATAAAATACCAAATTAGTAGAGTTTATAATCAAAAGACAGCTAATACAGATCCCAAATGACAGACTAGTCTGTTCCTTCTTTATGTATGATAAAGTTATAATCATGTTTTATATTTTCTGTGACATTCTCTTTATGTATCTCATAATTATCAATTATATTTTATTCTTCATCAACTGAAATCAAGGAATGTCAACAATATATCTGCCTGTTTGTGCTTGCATACTGTATCAGTTATCTATTGCTGAGTAGCAAACCATCCCCAAACTTTCTGGCTTACAACAACAATATTTCTCACAATTCTGTGAGTCACCTGGGTAGTTCTTCTGCTGTTGTCTCTGGATTCATTCAGCTGGTGGGGCAGCTCAGGGTAGGAGCTGCCTTTCCACATGTTTTTTCATCCTTGGCTGCTTCTCAGCCTTGTGGTCTCAGGTTTCCAAGGAGGCAAGACCCAGTGGCATAAGCACTTAGCAAGCTTCTGCTTGTGCTACATTTGTCATTGTCACATTGACCAAAGCAAATCCCATGGAGAGTCAATATTAGAGTGGATATACAGGGAAAATGATGCCAGGAGACATGATTGATTAGGAGCCTTTCCTGTAACAATCTACCACACACATGCATGGCAAATTTATGTCTCAGTACATAAAAACAAACAAACAACCCCCCACATTAACTTAGTTTCTGATGAGAGGGCTGAGAGTTTGATTGGAAAGGAGACTTCCTTTCCATTTAATATATTTACTTTCATTTATTAATACTTTTTATTTAATAATATCCTTTTATACAGTTTCTTTTACTGGTATTACTTCTTCAATTGACAAAAAAAAAAAAAAAAAAAAACCAAAACTTTTTTCACAATGCAAGTGAGTGAGTAAACCATCATCAGTTTGGGTTCCCTGATAGCAGAAGCAATAGTTGCTTATGAATTCTTAATAAAACTTGAGTAGAGGTACTCTGATTACAAAGAAAATCCAGCCTGTGATACTGATTTTGTCATACATGAGAAAGTTAGGTTTCCAGAGTTCAGAGGAAACTTAAAATTTTTAAGGTTTTCTACCTCATACCCATCAAGAGTTTATAGGGGATTTGAAATAAATATTATTTAACTGTTTTATTTTCAAAATATTTTGGTTTATTTCCATTGTGCTATGTGTTTTCTATCAAACATTATTGATTAAAAAGGTTTAGATGACATAAATCACTGGGGGAAGTGAAGAATACATTTGCCAAAATGAACATGAACACCTTCTTAAGACAATAGCACATAAGAATATTGCAATCAAAGATTTAGAGACAAATCTGAATCCCATAAACTACCTGTTTTTTTGGCCAAAGTAGAGCAGCAGCTGACCTTTAGATTCACATATTCTGGTTAGGAAGTTAAGGTTGACTATTGAAATTGATTTCTCAAGATAAATGTCCCACATTTTTTTTTTTTTCTGATAGGATGAGTTTACCCTCTTTTAAAGAAAGGACAGTCTGACACTCTGACACTGAGCAATGAAAGTATGGTAGAAACAAATGAAAGTTTGCCACAAGATACCAACCTAGCTATTCAATGCCTTGCTATAGGCAGACTCTTTCTTAGGACCTAGTTCGTCTGTTTTTGTTTTAATTCACCTCAGGGTTCAGCTGTAGTCATTTTATCCCAACAGATGTAACTTTAGACTCTTAATATGGGTGATATAGTTAAACTCATCTTAATGTAAATTTTTCATGGTGGGCCATGCGTAGATGGTCTCAGGGGTAACTTAAAAAGAACTAGTTTCACAGCTAGAGAAAAGGGTAAAACTTTATTTCTTATAAAATAATCAGACCTTTAGTCAGTGTAGTATCACAAGATCCAAACTGTAATGACTTTGTTTTAAATGGATCCAGGATCTGGAGAGTGGGGAATGGACACCAGAGAGGAGTTTGTATAATATATTCTCAGTATTGTGAGGGAAATGCCATTGAAAAACGAAGGAAGACAAAAGAAAATGAGGAAACTCCTTTCCCCCATTAGGATCCACGAGTAGAGTACAGCGTTTGTCAGGAAAACTGCCGTATGAGACAGAACTTGCCTTTAATGCCCAGAGATATTTGCTGCTGTCTAAAGGTGCACAACTTAATCTTGCCTACTGTCTGATGTTCCCAACTATTTTCTATTAACTGAGCCCCAGATCAGATCCAAAGACACTTCCCCACAGCGAGTAGGTGGATGGCTCGAGTGAACTAAGTGCTCAGAGCATGTGGCACAGCGAGATAGATGGCAGGCCTATCGCAGTCTCTCTCCAGCAGCCCCTTCTCTCCAGCCACTGTGTCAGTAGTGTCTGCGTACTGGCCCTGGGCACCCACGCAGCCCGCTACTCCCTGTCTCCCTTGCGGATGTCCCTGTGTGCTCCTGCCTCTTGCCGGCACGTCCACAACCCAATTCCCTTTCTACAGCTTGCTGCTCCTACTTATTTTCCCCGTCTGATTCTGTGTAACTTTCTTTTTTTCTTTGATGAGACCACTGATTATCATTAACTTTGTAATGATAACAGGCACAACAATTACATCTTGCTTCCTTGGATGACTGGCATGTTTGTCATTTAATCATCACCTTAACATCACCAAGTACTCTTACTGACCTGATTGTACAGATCAGAGAAAACAGGCACAGGATGTTGAAATCTCCAACAAAGGTCACTTGGTTAGTAAGTGGCAGATCAGAAATTTGATTCCAGGCAGTCTGGTTCCAGAGTCTGTGCTTTACTTCCTCTTGTATACTATTTTTTGTATTAATCTTATACTATACTACATAATTTTTGAAGGCAGTCAATTTAAATGTTGTTTAATAGTGCCAGTATTTATTGGTCGCTTACAGGGTTTAAGATTACTGTGACTCAATATGATTACATTACATTGCATCTATTCATTCTTTTGCTTAATAAGTATTTAAAATTTCTTGTGCACCTACTGTGTCCTAGTCCTGCACTAGGCTTTCTATTCAGTAATAATCACAACAGACAGGATTCCTGTCCTCCTGAAGCTTACAGAGTAATGGAAGGGGCAGATAACACAAAGTATAATCAAAAGCTGTAATAAAGGTTGCAAAAGGAAGGAGAAGTTTGTTACAAGAGAGAAAATAGTTAGAATCTAATTTAGATTGAGGAATGAGGATCAAGGAAAACTTGTGACATTTTAAGCTGAAGCTCTAAAAGATTAACCGAAGCTAACCAGCAGGAGAGGAGTAGTAAAGTGTGCTATAGAAGATCTTTTGTTTCTGGCAAAACAGTGGACTAGATGTCGGTATAAACTCTTCTGGTACGGAACATCTAAAACTTCTAGATAAAATAATTTAAAAATATATATATATTTTTTGCGGTACGCGGGCCTCTCACTGTTGTGGCCTCTCCCGTTGCGGAGCACAGGCTCCAGACGTGCAGGCTCAGCGGCCATGGCGCACGGGCCCAGCCTCTCCGCGGCATGTGGGATCTTCCCGGACCGGGGCACGAACCCGTGTTCCCTGCATCGGCAGGCGGACTCTCAACCACTGCGCCACCAGGGAAGCCCGAAAATATACTTCTAAATGTATGTGGCTGAGTGAGTGAGACAATAAGGAAGAATTTTAGGAGCCAGAAATTATGTGAAAACCTGAATTCTGAAATATAAGTAAATTCTAAACCTATATTTTGTTCTTTGGGCATTTGCTGATCTCTGGTGGCCTAGGTCTTAGCCTTTAGCAGGCCTTGTGCAGAAGGCAAAGACAAATCTGGGACTTCTGAAAGGCTTCTGTTTCACAGGTGAGCTAGAGGGAAAAGCCCAGCCACTCCATATACCTCGTCTTCCCAGAGGGAGACAGTTGGGATAATCACCTCTCTTGGCTTTGGTGCTTGAGTGAGTGAGAGTCATATACGTCAATCACATTCTTCTATATGAAAAGATATTTCATGGTAAAAAGAAAATGAATTTCATTATTAAAAACAAAAACAAAAAACATTTTCTGGACAGAGGAAATGCTGTGTGGGAAGGCCCTTAGGGAAAAATGCATTCGACCTTTTCAAAAAACTAAAATAGCTTGTATAGATTGAGCAAAATAAGTGCTGACCAGTGAGGTTGGAGATGAAACCGGGAACCAGATTCTTGCAGGTCCTCAAAAGCTTTGGCTAGGATTTTGGATTTTATCCGAAGTGCAATGCAAATCTTTTTGAAGGGTTTTCAAGACATTATCTGATTTATGTAAGAAAGAATAGATTAGAGAAAATATAAAAGTAGAGAGTTACTCTCAAGATAGAAGCAGAGATCAAGCTACTGCAATAATACAGGTGAGGAGTAGATTTGACTTGGATTAGGGGCAATTGGAAGACATTAATGGATTCAAGATATATTTTGAAAGTAAAACCTGTTGATGAATTGGATGGGGGTTTGAGAATGAGTAGAATATAAAGGGCTATCCCCAAGCATCTGGCCTGAATAACTGGTTGTCCAGAGGTCTTCTTCTGAGTTGAGGAAGTCAGGAGGAGATAGGGAGAGGGAAGATCATGAGTTTGGTTTTAGAGATGTTGAGTTTTAGAAATGCTAAGTTTGACAAGTAGGAAATGCAAGTGGAGACAGAACCACAATTTGATGTAATAGAACTAAAGGTATTTAAAATATATTTATATAGTCAAACTCATATTTGAATAAGCCAGTGTGTAATGATAATGGAAATTTACCTTTTACAGGCAATCCATTTTATAGTAAATTTACTTGAGAGGCAAATTTGTTAAGTAGTAGAATTTTATTGTAATAAATACCCCTAAATTCACATCCCTAGGATGCAAGAACTGGATATATTTGCAGATGAAGTATAATACTCTGGGAAAGACACTGTCAGAAATTGGCTAATTGTTCACCAAACCTATTTTCCTTTCTTCCTGCTGATACAGTTTGAACTACATTTCCCAACCTCCTCTGCAATTAAGTATAGTCATCTTATTGAATTTGGGCAGAGGAATGAGAGTTCAAGTGATGTACATTTATTCCTTTGGTTTGGCTGTTTAAAAAAAACAAAAACAAACAAACAAAATTCCCATATAGCTTCCATGCTTTCTGTCTACCCTTTTGCCAACTAGATGACGTCAAAGTGACCTTGGAAACCACATACTGAAGGTGATAGAATATCCATCAGTCAGAGTTCCTAAATGACTACAGAGTTCAGAGACCTCCAACTCCACCCTCCTGCTAGCTGAGCTTTGCATGAACTAAAAATACACTGCTTTTATTTTAAATCACCAAGATTCTGTGATTTAACAGATTCAGTAGTTTGCATCACATTAAAAGAAGATGTCGATTTTCTTTCAAGGTGATATCAAGGACCTAATTTCATGTGCATTCATTTTTTTCCCCATTTTTCTTCCATGCATGTTTGCTGTCATATGTAACCAGGCAATTCGAGTAGGTTAGGATGTTAGGAGGTTTATATAGGGAGTGAGGGAATTTGAGATGCTTGAGGTATGAGAGAGGAGCTGAAGGATATAATTGCCTCCTATTCTCCATGCAACCATATAACCATCACTCCTCCTCTGTCTGGCTGCATAATTCATTTCAAAGATTTATACTCCTGCAGCCACTTCTTCTCACCTGTTGATAGCACCCTCATTGCAAAACAGAGTTGATGAAGACCATGATCGCCTCTCCCTTGCCTTGTTTGACATTCACATAATCAAATTTACACACTGGGATGCAAAATAATCATAAAATTTAAACTGAGAAATATCTTTTTTTTCCTTTATACATCTGATAATAGATGCCACAGGGGGTCTCTCATGGTAAACACTTTGGGGAGAGATGCAAAATATATCAGAAGATGTGTACATCTCTCATAGGACACGTTGAAATCAGAACATCCCCCTCTGAATCTTTGGCCATTGGATTAGCCAGTTAAACATTCTCTTACATCACTTTCTTATAATTTATTTACCAGTCTGTTTGCCTTGCTGGACCTTTAGGGCTCCTTCCCTCGAGAGAAGGTAGGAGGTAAATTCAGTTCCATGTACTAAATATCCAACATAATTCCTGGCTTCTTGGTATTGTAAGTGCTTAGTAATTCCTTGGTTAAAAACCAAATGAATGATGAAAGTAGTATGGTTTGTATCTGGCTGATGGGAAAAGTGTTCCTAGTAGTGTGCAGTATATGGATTATTTGCTGCAGAGAGTTTCTTTTTAACCACATCAGTGATGTGCCTTTAAGGTATGGGTCAATCAGCAATTCCACTATTGGGCATATATCCAGAGAAAACCATAATTCAAGCAGACACGTGCACCCCAGTGTTCATAGTGGCACTATTTACAATAACCAGGACGTGGAAGCAACCTAAATGTCCATCAACAGAGGAATGGATAAAGAAGATGTGGTACATATATACAATGGAATATTATTCATCCATAAAAAGGAACGAAATCAGGTCATTTGTAGAGACGTGGATGGACCTATAGAGTGTCATACAGAGTAAAATAAGTCAGAAAGAGAAAAACAAATATCACATATTAACACGTATATGTGGACTCTAGAAAAATGGTATAGATGATCTTATTTGCAAAGCGGAAATAGAAACACAGGCATAGAAAACACATGTATGGATACCAAGGGGGAAGCGGGGGCTGGGAGGAGTTGGGAGATTGGGATCGGCACATATACACTATAGATACTATGTATAAAATAGATAACTAATGAGAACATACTGTATAGCACATGAACTCTACTTAATGCACTGTGGTGACCTAAATGGGAAGGAAACCCAAAAAAGAGGGGCTATATATATATATATATATATATATATATATATATATAGCTGATTCATTTTGCTGTACAGTAGAAACTAACACAACATTGTAAAGCAACTATACTCCAATAAAAATTAATATAAAAAAAAGATACAGGTCATTATCTGGCAATTGAAAGTATTTTTATGAAAAACATTGTTATTATAATCTTTGTTGTATAAGGAATTTATCAAAATTTACGTCCCCTTTGATGACTATATCTTCAATTTGTGTGCTCTAAAAAAACTATCACATCATACAGTTGACAGAGTTTATAATTTTGCATGAATTAGGCAAATTGCACACGTAGGGACAAGTTGGGCACATGCCCCTACAGGAGCTTTAAAGGAATGCATTGTAGCCCTGTTGGTAATTGCCTTGTCTTCAGTTCCAGTGGCATATGGCTAGGCTTGGGTATACAGATGTTTGTACCAAATCAGGCACTTACTGTCTCAGCTCAGGGGTTAGGCCAGGCTGAAGTTTACAGCTGTGCCCTGCTTGAAATTCTAAAGCCATAGCAATTTATTCTCTGAATACAGTGTCTCTCTAATCTAGAATATGGCATTGTTGGCTTCTGGAATTATTTTCTCTCCCAGTCTATAAGATGATAATAAAACCTGTCTTTATAGGAATCATGATAAGCAAAGTGAAATTCAGTTCTGAATTGTTGTAAGTGAAATAAAAAGCTTTCATCTATGTGGTCTTAGATGACAGAAATGTGATTACAAGTAAACCCCAACTTCTTCTAGGCACACTAGTGCCTAACCATAGTGAATGGATAGTTCCTTTACAGAAGTCGGTATATTGATAACTTCAGTTCCCTAGAATACTAGCAGTAGGTACTATTTGATATAACTCTTTCCAGGGAATTTCTAGCTGGCTGGACTAAATTCCCATGGCTTTTGTGGTATAGTACATGGACTTTTATCTTGGTAGTGATTACATTTAAGTAGAAAAGAAAAGTTTTTTTTTTTTTTTCATAGAGAGCCTTGGGAAAAATGCATGATTTTGTTTATCAGAACTGAGGAAAGCTTAACCACTGTAATAGGTAGGCCAAATCTAGGAGTATCTGTATACCCACAGTCCTCTTCTAAGGGCTCCTACCTGTAGCCTCTTCCTGAAGATAGCAGCTCTACGCAGTGCATATAAGTGGCCATGCTCTGTGTTGCTTGACCTTACCACCTACATTTGACCTAAAGCAGGCAGAAAAAAAACCAATGTTTAAGCAGTCAGGCTGTTTGGAAAACACCTAGCACCTGTGCCTTACCTAACTGATGATGGTGACATAGTAGGCTGATCAGATCCTCTCTTAGGAAAGTTTGAAGTAGAGAGAATTATTTGGTAGGAACAGAAGTCAAATGCTTAACCAGAAAAAAGGCAAACAGAGGTGACATGAGTCAGTAGAAGCCATGAGTAAGCAAGAGTGATGAGTAAGTAAAATCTAGGTCGTAAAATTTTTAAAACTTGTGTGTGGGCGAGATACAAAGATTTTACTTAATATCTGTAGGGGAGGAGCATGATCAACACATTATTGTTGCCAAAGACACAAGGAACTAAACAAATCATTACACGTCTTTCTCATCCTGGGCAACTTGCCGTTCTCAGTCTATGTTCCTGTATTTCTCGTGAGGCCTGGTTAAGCTGCTTTCCGTGGATTACTGTGAGGCCTAGCCACATGGCATACTTTGTTCCAGAGTTTCGCTGGAATCCTTGCAGTAATGTTCCCACTCGTACTCCTCTCACACACACTCATGCACAGCCACACACAGTGACTTGAGATAATTGATTCTCTATTCTTTGTAGCCAAAGGATCCTAAATGACGAAACTGCTCTACAAGTTCAACTTTTATTACTTTGGCTCTGCAGCCAAGACAAGGACTGATGAACAATAGCCGTTTGTTTTGCTTTGTTTTGTTTTTTAACATCTTTACTGGAGTATAATTGCTTTACAGTGGTGTGTTAGTTTCTGCTGTACAACAGAGTGAATCAGCTATACTTATACATATATCCCCATATCTCCTCCCTCTTGCGTCTCCCTCCCTCCCACCCTCTCTATCCCACCCCTCTAGGTGGTCACAAAGCACTGAGCTGATCTCCCTGTGCTATGCGGCTGCTTCCCACTAGCTATCGATTTTAACATTTGATAGTGTATATATGTCCATGCCACTCTCACTTTGTCCCAGCTTACCCTTACAATAGCAGTTTTGTGTCCACCTGAAGAGGGTACAGACTTTGAACAGAAAAGGCAACTTGAAGATGATGTGATATAGGGAGGGACCAGAGAAAGATGGGTAATGCTAACGGCAAAACATGGCATTTGAGGAGCCTACGTGGAAATGTGCATTAACAAAACAATGTAAGAATAATATTTCTTCTTTTCCCCCTACTACAGTATGAGTTCCTAAGGCATTCATCGTGGTATGCGTCTCCAATGCCAAGAAGAGGGCTTTGCACATAGCAGGTGAAACACAAAATTGAGCACATAATGTGGCCCAGCTATTGGTTTGTCTTAAAGTTTAGTATCTGCTTTGAATTGTGTTAAAAAATATACTTTCAGGCAGACTAAACTGAACTGAACTGAAGAGAGAGACATGAGTGAGAGATGAGAGTAGAATTCCCAGAAGCTTCTGGGAGAGGTAGAGATAGACAGTGTAGAATAGCCTAGAAACCATGGGAGGAATTTCAAAGAGCTGGATAAGAAACTGCCTTCCGGGGCTTCCCTGGTGGCACAGTGGTTGAGAGTCCGCCTGCCGATGCAGGGGACACGGGTTCGTGCCCCGGTCCGGGAAGATCCCACATGCCGCGGAGTGGCTGGGCCCATGAGCCATGGCTGCTGAGCCTGCACGTCCCAGAGCCTGTGCTCCGCAACGGGAGAGGCCACAACAGTGAGAGGCCTGCGTACCGGGGAAAAAAAAAAAAAAAAAGAAACTGCCTTCCTCATTCATTGGACTAAGGACCAGAACATGCTGTTATCAGGAACATCTGCAGAGCACAGTACAGCAAAGCCTTTCATCAGAGAACATGATGTAAGGCATAGACTGTGGAAGAGAACTGGCAAAAACAAATTCTAGATTGTGGTTTTTAAATGGCAGAACAAATGTCATGGCATCCAACTGCACTAGGAGAACAAAAAGAAGAAACACGACCCCATCTTCAAGGAAAGTAGGAGGCGTGTA
Source organism: Aethalodelphis obliquidens (assembly GCF_003676395.1). Classification (NCBI taxonomy): domain Eukaryota; kingdom Metazoa; phylum Chordata; class Mammalia; order Artiodactyla; family Delphinidae; genus Aethalodelphis; species Aethalodelphis obliquidens. The sequence continues at coordinate 6,169,434 of NW_020837999.1, read as the reverse complement.
CAACCCCACACCACAGTATGTGATAAAGATCAAATAAATGCAGTTGAAGAAAGATACCCACAGCTGCAGATCCCAGATGAAGTTGAAAGAACTCTCTGAGGGACAAAACCAATAATGCCCAGTTTAGACTAACAGGATGAGATGTATGGGTTGGCAGCAGGAGCTTCCTTGGGCATGAAGAAGCAGGGTAACGGGTTCAATGAAGAATCACACAGACAAGGCTGAAAACGTGAACAAAACCTTACTGGGAAAACACAAACAAAAATGTAGGGATCGCATCTTTAATATAAGACAGCAGTAGATTTAGAGGAGAAAGCTTTTTTTTTCAATTAATGTATTTATTTTTGGCTGTGTTGGGTCTTCGTTGCAGAGCACAGGCTCTCTCTAGTTGTGGTGAGCGGGGGCTACTCTTGGTTGCGGTGTGCGGGCTTCTCATTGCAGTGGCTTCTCTTGTTGCGGAGCACGGGCTCTAGGCTCACGGGCTTCAGTAGTTCTGGCTCACGGGCTCAGTAGTTGTGGCTTGCAGGCTCAGTAGTTGTGGTGCATGGGCTTAGTTGCTCCACAGCATGTGAGATCTTCCCAGACCAATGCTCGAACCCATGTCCCTTGCATTGGCAGGTGGATTCTTAACCACTGCGTCACCAGTGAAGTCCCCAGGAGAAAGCTTTAAATAAGGCAAAGAAGGATGATTCATAACAGCAATATACTACTGGTCACCTATAAAACAGAAACTACAGGAAATGTGAAAAGAAATAGTTACATGATAGTGGTAGGAAATGTTAATTCACTCGTCTTAGTTCATAAGAGACCATGTGGACAAAAAACAAGAAAAAGAAAACCCAAATAAAAATAATGAATGAACTAACTATTTGATATTTGTCACTCTGTGTCCTGAAAGCTAAGAATAGAACTTTTTAAATGCTGAATAAAAACAAAATAGACCATAAAGAAAATGTCCGTGAATTCCAAAAGGCAAAATGAATACATATAGCATTGTCTAACGCATTGCAGTGAAACTAGAAATTAAGAAAATAAATAGAAAAAAATTGCATTATCACCTGAACATTTAAAAAAAAATTTTAAACAACTCTTGCATCATAGAGGAAACCAAACAGGTTATAGAAAATCTAGGGGGAAAAGCACTACATGTCAGAACCTATGGGATAGAGAAAAGTAGAATTCAGAAGCACCTATCTTGATGGAGAAAGAAAATAACTGAATTAAATATCTAACTCAAAAAGTTAGAAAAATAATCAATAAAACAAACATTAGAAAGCAGAAAGTTGGAATAACAATAAAAGTTAATGAATTGGAAAAAGAAAATTAATCAGACTAATAAATAAAAGAGCTGGTTCTTTTTTAAAAAAGAAAATCAATTAAATAGATAAATCTCTAGCTAACCTAATAAAATTGAAACTTGGGTGAGGAAGAGAACACAGAATGAGAAATAATAATGGGGAAATGATAGAAACAGAAAAGAATAAAATAATTATAAGAAAATATTTTGCTCAGTTCTATGCAAATTAATTTGAGAACCTGGAAGGAATGGATGCTTTTCTAGGAAAACAGAAATGATCAATACTAATCTCAGATAATTAGAAAATCTAAACTGACTATTTATCACAGAATAACTTCCCCCCAGCACCCTCAGGGGAAGCCTGAGTGAGGCCCGGGGGATGTAGCAGAGGAATGCTAATAACCTTTCAGGACCAGATCATATCAGCCCTTCCAGGGTACAACACCTCTGGGCAGTGTGGTATAAAATGTGAAACCCAGGAGGAAAAATTTAAACAACTGATTTTAATGACTGTACAGGGTCATTAAAATGACCCTGTTTGACAGAACAGGTTTGACAGAACAAACAGAACAAACAGTTTCTATTTTGCTTTGATAATCAAATTTCTTTAAAGAAGGTATTGGTCATGTTTAGCAGAAATTTGTCATTTTTCTTAAGGAAATGAAGTTAAATATTTTTGTTTTATCTTTAATATTTCTAAAAGGAAGGGAACTGTATTATTGCTAATTCTGTTGTGGATGGAGGCATTCAGAGCAGCCACACTAATTATATTAGTGCTCTGTGCCAAAGCACATATAATGCCTGTCACTGATTGGTGTCTAAATTATGAAAAGGTAAAAACTTGCATAATAGAAGAATGCTGTTTGGAAGAGAGCAGGGTGCTTTTCTTGAAGTCCAGTAATCTTTTTATCTAATCAAACTACACCTTACAGTGCGCTTTGTCTCCTTCATAAACCATACTTTACAGATGCTGAATTAAAAGAAATTCCCTCTAGTGGAAATTCTAATTTTGGAATTGTGCATGATTTGGGGGGGCGGTCACACTTCCAGGTCTCAACTCAAAAGCTAGCTTTCCTCCAAAGCCCAAGCCTGGCTCTGGTAGATTATTTTCAAAGACTCTTGATGAACTATGCTAAAGGAAAGGAGGAATGGTACAGATCACCCTAAAATCCTGGTTGACCCTCTCCTGCATTTGGGGTTTTCCTCTGGCATGTTTACCTTCTGAATAATGCTTCTCTTAGGCTAAATATAAAAAAACTAGTTTGCTGTCTGAACCCTCCACCTAATAACAGATGTGTCAGAGTCATGCTGATGCTAATGATACACTAGCCACAAAAGAGAAAGAAACCTGTGGGAATGAGGCTTTGAGAAGTATTGTGAATGTCGTATTGTAGAAAAATCTTGACTAATAAGAAAAAAAAAAAAGGAAAATCTAGCGCCTGGTAGATTCAGCATCAGCACACAGTTTGCCTTCAGAAATTGGGGCCTCTTCAGCTTTGGGGCAATATTGCATATAGGTGGTATAATAAGTTTATTTAACAGAGTTCCATCAAGTAAATATAAAAATCTCAGTTTTGTTATGGTAATAATATTGTCCTCATGTTTTTGTTTTTAGTTTTCGTTCAATGATTCCATGAATGAATTGCTTGCTAGAAAAGCAAGTAATACACTTCCCAACCTGATATTATGTATGCGTTGAGGCTAAAGAATGTCATACAGAGGAGTGCCCTTATTCATAAAACACTAGGGGTAGAGAGGGAGGAGCCTTGCCATGTTTTAATAGCAAAGACCTTTTATTGTAAAAAGTTTCCTTTAGAAACCGTGTAAATTACTGAAGGGAAATATGACCAAGAATATATTTTGGGTGAATAAATGCCAGATGCCCATTTCACTAGATGATTAGTATTCTAAATATTTTTCCATTAGCTAGTTTCAGCTCAGGAAATAGATTAGATGCTTAATGGCCTAAGCAGCCAGGAAATGAGCAATATATTTATAGATTCCACTAGTGAATTTGAAGTAAAACTTCTTGCCTATTAAAAATTCTAACTGCAATACCCAATGTAAATGCTTTTTTAAAAATGCTTTTTAAAATATTCTCTCTCCTCTCTTATCCCAGCCCTTTTGAAGATCTAGTATTCTCAGTAAGGAGAAGAAATTACCTAAAATCATATTTTGAGGAAAGCCTTAGTTTATATTAAGTGTGGGGAGTCAGTTACCATTGAGCCTAGATCCTGTGTTTTAGTAGTAGAGACTAATCCGTTTCTGGTTTTGTTTGGGGAATCTATAACAATCTGACAGAGCAGCCACCTTGGACCATTCTGATGGTCCTATTTGGGCCTAGAGATTCTCCAGTCTAAAAGGTGCTGGAGGAAGCTTATTTCCACCTTATTTAGCCCTAGGAGTTTAGCTGTGCTCTGTGGAAGACTGGGAGTGACTGTATCCTATACATAGAACAAAGGCAAGACAGGCTTTGGCTTCTGTTAGGGCCCTTGCTTAAGAGTCAAGAGTGCTTATTCCCACCTTAACTTCACCACTGAATAGCTCTATCTGGGGCCTTTGATATAAGCAGTTGAGTTAGAGGACCCCAGAGGCCCTGTACAGCTCTTACACCATATTAGTCTAAATTCCACCTGTGATTTCATAGGATCCTGAAGAAAGCATTCTACTCCCCTTCAATGGGCCTTTTTTTCTGCACCTGGTAAACAAAGATACAGGCTCTTGAGATAGAGGGACTATTAAAATCAGGAAAGAGAGGCTCAAATCAAAGACATTTTACGTGAAATGAGATTAAAAGACATTTGTTTATTTTTTTTTATAGGAAATGAGGGATTAATACATGGATTTTCATCGTGTATAGAAATTTCTTTCATTTTCTTCTTACAGCCTATTGATTAAAGTTCGAATTCCTTGAGTTTTTCATTCTGGTACCTCAGATGTTTAGCACTCTCCTCTGTACGTAGGACAAACTCAGCAACTATGTGTTCTCTTGAATTTCACTAAAGTACCATTTTAAAAAGTAAGGTATCAACTGCCTTTTAGTATTTGAATTGTTTTAAGCCAATTTTTAATGATTGATTGATGTTTATGCAGTGGCCCATTTTTATTTGTTTGTACTAAAGAGCATAGCTTTCATTAAATGGACAGTTCAAATGAGAAGATAATTTGTGTTCTTGAAGCCAAGCAGGACCCTGTGGGGCTTCTGGGCACGGGAGCCTTTCTGTGTCCCCCGTTTCTTGTTTGTAGGAAATAGACTCCAGTCTCCATGACCTTTCCTGAGTTCCAAAGGGCAGATTCAAACAGTTGCTAATCAGGGAAGGGAGGGAATGCAGAGACAAGGGAGGCCTGATCAAAGAAACTAGAGAAGCTCATCAGGAGACCACCTGAGGCCCGATTAAGGCGTGCAGGCCCTGCACACACCCTGATCCTTGTTAGCAACTCTGCCCTTGAACCATTGCTATAAAACTCCTCACCAAAACCTCCTGGGTTGGGACACAGTTTTTGAGCATGAGGCTGCTGTGTCTCCCCTTTACCTGGCAAAGCAATAAAGCTATTCTTTTCTACTTCACCCAAAACTCTGTCTCCGAGATTCAATTTGACACCTGTGCACAGAGGCCAAGTTTTTGGCATCATTCTTAATTTTAAAATATTATATAGTCCTATTCCCATGCAAATGCTCTCAGATCAAACTGACTAATTACATATTGGAATACCTGGACCAATATATTTTTTTATTTTTTAAATATTTTATTTTTTTAACATCTTTATTGGAGTATAATTGCTTTACAATGGTGTGTTAGTTTCTGCTTTATAACAAGTGAATCAGCTATACATATACATATATCCCCATATCTTACCTGGACCAATTTAAAATACAACTTAAGGGAATTCCCTGGCAATCCAGTGGTTGAGACTCCACACTTTCACTGCTAAGGACACAGGTTTGATCCCTGGTCAGGGAACTGGGATCCCACAGGCCACACAGTGTGGCCCAGGAAAAAAAAACAAAAATAAAAAGAAATGAATGAAATAAAATAAAATTTATACAGAAGCAACCAAAGGTTCACCACTACATTTTACTGGGTCTACCTTTTTTTTCCTGTTTTATTTATTATACTTTTAAGTTATACCTTTAGATTAAAAAGCCCCAGGATAAACACACAAGGAAACCTTTCCAAGTTTAAGTTTAAAACAACACCACACTCTTCCTCCCAATCTACATCCCACCTAATAGCAGCAAATCAAGTTAATCAAGTAGTATAACCCTAAAAGCATGGAGGCTCTATCCACCCCATCACCTGCTTTTATAGGTCTCCACCAGCAACAGTTTCCCCTTGACAGTGTTGTCGAACCCAAGTTCACGTGCCCAACGCACAGTGAGACCAAACAGAAATGTCGGAGTTTAGAGCAGCAAAAGGTTTATTGCAGGGCCAAGCGAGGAGAACAGGTGGCTCTTGCTCAAAAAATGGTTTGTGGGAAAAAGTTTTTATAGGCAAAATTTGGGGTGAGGGCTGCAGGTGTGTGACCTTCTTCTGATCTGTTGGTGGTGAGGTAGCAGGGTAGTGCTCCAGGAATCTTGTGTTCAGCGAAGTTACCTCCACCTGGGTGGGGGCCTTAGTTCCAGCAGAAGAACTCAAAGGTATTGTTATGTATCAATATATCCCTTGAGGAGGAACCAAGACCCTGCTTTATCAGTGCACTGTTGTTTCTTTTTTTTTTTTGCAGAATAAACCTTCATATTTATAGTCAGTTGGTTGTTTTTTTTTTAATTAATTAATTAATTTAGTTTTGGCTGTGTTGGGTCTTCGTTTCTGTGCGAGGGCTTTCTCTAGTTGAGGCAAGCGGGGGCCACTCTTCATTGTGGTGCGCAGGCCTCTCACTATCGTGGCCTCTCTTGTTGCGGAGCACAGGCTCCAGCTGCGCAGGCTCAGTGGTTGTAGCTTACGGGCCTAGTTGCTCCGCGGCATGTGGGATCTTCCCGGACCAGGGCTCGAACCCCTGTCCCCTGCATTAGCAGGCAGATTCTCAACCATTGCGCCACCAGGGAAGCCCTGCACTGTTGTTTCTTGACTGCTCCTCCTTTGTTTCTGCATTCCCTCCCTTCCCTAATTAGTAGCTGTTTGAATCTGCTCTTTGGAAATTAGGGACTGTCTAGGCAAGAATAAATTATATTTTAAAAAATGAGAGGAAAATGAAAGGGAGAAAGTAGCATAAGAAGGAAGAAGAAAACAAAGCCAAGTGGGAGAAAAGCAATGTCTTTGATGGGGTGTGCCAGGGTGTGGCAAACCAAAGCCTGACAAGCTGTAGGCCTCAGCCCCTGGGATGCATATAGAATAAGAGCTAAAGAGGTGATAGGTGTAGTTACATAGCTTTGATCAGAGTCAGTGCTTCCTATTGAAACCTAGCAGCACACAGTGGGGCCCTCCGAGGTATAAATCCTTTCCATGTCTCCCATTTCAGTTACCTAAGCCCCTAGGCTTTGGTGTCCTCATTTTGTTGCAGGAAGGGGGACTCCTTCCAGGGCCCAAGAGTGGGCTCTTGTCTAACACTCAGAAATGAATTGCCCGAGGAGGCACATGTCCAGAGAAAGCAAGAGACTTTATTGGGAAGGGGCGCCCGGTGGGGAGAGCAGCAGGGTAAGGGAACCCAGGAGAACTGCTGTGCCATGTGGCTCGCAGTCTCAGGTTTTATGGTGGTGGGGTATGAGTGTGGGGAGAAAACCTTTTTTCCACCCTCTCAGGTTTGGTTTCTTGGGGCCTGTGAATTAAACTGACAAAAGGCATATGTTTCTTTATAGATGTTAATATTTCTACATGAATGGAAACTTCACAGAAAAGAACTGAAAAACCAAAGAGGCCGTTAGACCTGGGGACCATTTAACAAAGGGTGATAAATTGTGACCAGGCAGAGGAAAAAGGGGTTGGGGCTTGTAGGGGGGTGAATTGTGGGAAGATGACTAGGAAACGTATGGGGGAAACATTGGTAGATAAGGGTTGTAGAGGGGGCACCTTTACAAATGGAAATTTCCTTTGCAAAAGGGAAACGTATGCCCTGCTTTGGGGCAGATGGGGGAGGGCAGAGAGCTCCTCCTGTGTCTGCTGATTCTCAGTTGCCTTCAGCTCCAAATAATCCTTAAGTCACCTTGGCATAATTTTGGGGTGGTGTATTGTGATCACCTTCAGAAACATAAGAATCTGAAAACCCTTTAGAACCCTGTGTCTCTGAAATTCATGGATACTAGTGTAGGGGAGGCGTCAGTAATTTTCCCTCTATCCTCCTAGGTTCTTGGCTGAGACACCTCCTGTAATAAAAGACAGATTAATAGGATAAAAACAAACAGAAGTTTAATAACATGCATACCTCCTGTATACATGGGAGGTACCTAGGAAAACTGAATACCTTCCCCACATAGCCCAAGCAACCACCTTAAGTAACATCTCCGGCTAAAACCAAATGATGTTTGGGGGGACAGCCATTAATGGGAGGTTGCCAGGAAAAGCACAGTAAACAAGGGCGAGGTTGTTCTGCAGAGTTAAGTCCTTGCCTTCTCCAATGATAAGAGTTTCTAGAAATTTAGAATCATCCTCTCTTCCTGTATAGAGAGGGAGACGCAGTTAAAAGTGGAGACTGCTCTTATAAAATGTAAATGTCTCTTACAAAAGGGTAACTTTTACTTGATTTTCAGAGCTTTTCCTATGTCTGCTGTTTCTTAAAAATAGTCACACTAAAATAATCATTATGCCTAAGAGGCAATTTTTGGTGGCATATTCTGCTCCCTTTCACTACTTTATAAAACTGATTGATAAAGTGGAATGATGCATATTTCAACATGTAACTAATACTGATACATAGACAATACCTATAACAATGAGATACCCACAGGTGATTTGTGATTTTCCAATTTTAAGAATATTTAATATCAAAATATCAAGTTGTATATGTTAAATACATACTTTTTCGTCAATTATACCTCAAAAAACCTGAAAAACAAAAAAATATTTGAATGTTCTGGTTGTAATCTCTGAGGCAAAGACCTTGTCAAAGTGAAAGAAAATTTGTCACAGCTATTAATCAATGACTCATTTTTTGGATAATTTTTTTTTCATTGAGATAACATAATTTAAACTTAGTGAGGCTATTAGCTTTTTTTTTTTTTTTAGTAAGTGTATTTATTTATTTTTGGCTGCACTGGGTCTTCGTTGCTGCATGCAGGCTTTCTCTAGTTGAAGCGAGTGGGGGCTTCTCTTCGTTGCGGTGTGCAGGCTTCTCATTGCGGTGGCTTCTCTTGTTGCGGAGCACGGGCTTTAGGTGCGCGGGCTTCAGTAGTTGTGGCATGCAGGCTCAGTAGTGGTAGCTCGCAGGCTCTAGAGTGCAGGCTCAGTAGTTGTGACACACGGGCTCTAGAGCACAGGCTCAGTAGTTGTGGCTCGCAGGCTCTAGAGCGCAGCCTCAGTAGTTGTGGTGCACGGGCTTAGTTGCTCCGCAGCAGGTGGGATTTTCCAGGACCAAGGCTCGAACCCATGTCCCCTGCATTGGCAGGCAGATTCTTAACCACTGCGCCACCAGGGAAGTCCCTTTTGGATAATTCTAAGACACCATCAGTTGAGTTTGAAATTACAGAAATTATTTTTAAAAGTCTGATGGTTAGAAGTCAATTTGAGATCAAAAATAATGCCCCTCCATAAATTTAATTTATTGTATGTCCACGCTTCCCAACTCAGGGCAGTTTTTACCTCCAGGGGACATTTGGCAATGTCTGGAAAATTTTGTCACAACCTTGGGGGAGAGGTACTACTGTTTTCTAATGTCTAGAGGCCAATAATGGTACAAAATATTTTAAAATGCACAGGACAACTCCATACAGCAAAAAATTATCCATCCCAAAATGTTAATAGTACCAAGGTTGATAAACTTTTCTATACGTGACTCTGTGACTCAGGATGAGTTCTTCAAATTGGAGTGTCTACTCATGTTTAATTCTGGTAGGTCTTGAAAAGAAAGTAAAGGTCATTAAAATCTCACATCTCAGCCATGCACATCATGACAAACTGCTTGCTGACTCTTAGATTTTACTCTTACCTTGATAGTTAGATCTTGACAATGGATTCTTGAGTGTAGTCCGAAGCAATGTTATTACTATGGGAAAGCAATAAAGAGAAAGCATTTATTTATTTATTTATATTGGAGTATAATTGCTTTACAATGTTGTGTTCATTTCTGCTGTAGAGCAAAGTGAATCAGCTATATGTATACATATATCTCCTCCCTCTTGTGCCTCCCTCAAGAGAAAGCATTTAAAAGATCCTACTAATTGGTATTAATTGTCCCATCTGAGCAGGTTTAAGGACTGAGTAATTCTTTCATAGATAACAATTCTTGTATAATAGTTTGCTTCGGAATGGAATCATGGACTGTAAAGCTAAAGTGGATTCGACCAATCATCTAGTCCAATGCTGTTTTTTTTTTTTTTTTTGTGGTACGCGGGCCTCTGACTGTTGTGGGCTTTCCCGTTGCGGAGCACAGGCTCCGGACGCGCAGGCTCAGTGGCCATGGCTCATGGGCCTAGCCGCTCTGCAGCATGTGGGATCTTCCCGGACCGGGGCACGAACCCGTGTCCCCTGCATCGGCAGGCGGACTCTCAACCACTGCGCCACCAGGGAAGCCCCAATACTGTTGTTTTAAAATAAAATAAGAAGCTGCCTGTCTAAGCTCACATGGTGTTTTGGTTGCAGAACTAATACAAGCCATGTTTACAACTGAGGCACAAGGCACTTCCTTCTCCTCCGTGTAGATATTCATCACATTTGTAGGTTCTTTTCGTTGGCTCATTTGTTAAAGTTGACCCTCACTAGACTCTGCATCAAGGTTTGTTCAACGGGACTTTAAGAAAACTCAGGGAGGAATTGATTCTGTGAATAACGGGATTGATAGTTGCAACCCTACAGCATTTACACGATTTGCAACATAATGTAAAAATGAGGAGGGAGAGAAGTGCAAGGGTAGGGTGGGGAATTTCCCTTGAATCCTCAAAATGATAGAACTGGAATTCTACTTACTATCTTTCCTTTCCCAACAACAGTTGAAATTCTACAGTAATTTTCCCTTTGGTTATTTGCATTTTTCCTTTTTAAAAAAGTTTCCATTATTATACCTAATAGATTAAATAGCATTCCTTTTTACTCACTGAGTTGCTGTAGTAAGATGTAAAAAAGATTATTCCAAAATGCTGACATTAAAGAACAAAATTTTCAGGGATCTAGTAGTTTAAGCAACATCATGAAGCCATAGCTTTACTAAGATAAAGTGTAAACCAGGCTTATGACATATCCTGAAACTGGGGATTTGAAGAAAATACTGTTAGACAAAGAGATTTATAGAGATCACTATTAGTAGTAGTAATTGGAGTATATCCTGATCTGATTTAATTTGAGATATTCAAAATAATTAGGCTGTTGAGTGTAAAGGTGAGTATAATCATCACCATTTCTATAAAGTTGAAAATATCAATGTGCTAAAGTACCATCTCATTTGGTGCCAGTGGAAAACAAAATGCTTAACCATTATTGCAAAAATCACTAAACCTCTCTTACCACCTTATTAGCTGGTTAAAGCGTTTTCCTTTCTGCTTTTCAAATGCTGTTCCCTGATTTTGCGTTCAATTTATCTTTTTCTGACAACCTGCTAATTTCACATGTGTTAGCCCTACAGAAGAGAATGTTGCTTAGCAACCGCCAAAATAACTAATAAGCCTATATCTAGTAAAGCCTTAGAGGACTTATTTATTTTAAATTTATGTATTTCTTTATTGACCATTAAAATCAAGAGGAAGTTTGTTTCACTTTGAATTTCTTTCAAGTTCTGCTTTTTATTCTTTTGGTTAATTTACATATGCTACATATTTTGTACTAGAAACAAAACACATAGTATGTTTAACATGAATGTCTCTTTTCTCCCATCAACCTCAACATTGCTCTGTGTTCATCATTTGCTTTAGTTATTCTTTTCTAACAGAATACCCTATCAGTGATAATGCTGACTAAAGAAATGTTTTCTAATTCATTGGATACAGAATTCTACAATATTGCTTTTTAATGCCTAAGAGGCTAATTTTTTAAGGAAGAAATACATTAAGGTTTTAAGAGAGGGAAATACTTAGAGATTCAATTGAAGTGGTTGATATTACCCATAATGGTTTTATTTTTGGTTTTTTGACCCAGAAGTATCTCAGAAGAGTCATCTGAGATAAGGGCTAGGGGTGGGAAGTGGTGCTATCTCATTGCAGTCTCCTATCAGACTCCTGTCACTTAGCCTTGGCATGTTTGCTTGTCAGAAGTTTAAGTCTTCCCACTCTGGCATATAGAGCTTTAGTGTTATCCAAATTTGAGACCTGTTTGCTTCACTCTGCTCTGTTCAACTGCCCTGGGGCTCCTTTTGTATTCTGCGGTGTTGAAAAGTTAAAGACCACTTCTACAAAAATATTAATAAAAAGAGCACAGGCAACTTATATTAATAGTGCCAAGGCCATCTGCATTAAAAACAAATTGCATGTGCTTTCAGGAGAACTTTAGTCTTGGAATGAAACTCCTTTACAAAATGGCCACTATCTTGCAGGCTTTGGCCAAATTTATAGCTTATTTTCTTTCACAGGAAATAACTCCTGGAATATCATCTTGCATAATGGTTAATTATCCTCTCCACATGTCGGAGGTGCTTTTTTTTTTAATGGAATATATTTAGTAAAATATTATCCTAATGTAAAATAGTGTTTTTTAAAAAAATAATAGTTAATTACTGAAAGCTGCAATAGCTATAAATAATAGAGTAATTCACCTATAATTGGCTAATGTAGGACCCATTAATAAACTATAATCTGTAAAACCGTATATACTGTGTTCACATCTCATATTGTCAACCCTTGTATAAAGAGAACAGTGCAGAATAACTGGAGTTAAGTTTAAAGATGTATGTAAAAATGAATACTTAGTATAATGAACTATCTGATATAAATACAGTATGTGCCAAAGAGTCAAATAGTTTAGGACAAAATATAATCTTTTAAGAGAGGTATGTATGAGAGAGAGAGACAGAGAAAGGGAAATAGATAATGGGGAGAAGAATGGAGAGAAGACAAAGAAAATAATGTTATGGTTGAAGTTTAAAAAATTCTTTGAACATTAACATGTTAGCTTCAAGACCAGCTTACTGTTCAGTTTTTCCAGGGGAAAAGAAAAAAAAAATTCACAAGGCTGTTAATGGTAAATAAAATAGTTAATAAAAGCAGCCACTTATTAATGCTTCAATTCTGTGTTTGCAAGGTAGATAATGGGCAATTTCTTTTATCCTTTATAAAGTTTAATACCAGAACTCTGCTTAACATTAAGTTTATTTAGCCAGGCTTATGAGCCAGTTTTCCTGTAATTATTTTAGTCAGTTCTCCTTATACATGGGAATAGAAAATTGAAAGTATGGCTAGAACATTTGATGACTGAAATTTTCATAAACTGAAACTTTTATTTATTTTAGCTCTTAATTTTAACTTATTCCCATAGCCTATTTGACATAGATGACTAGAAATATCATCTACCAATTAGAGTCACAAATTAGAGATTGTCCTTCTTTCCCTATTTTTGCACTCTTTGAAAGAGAGATACAAGTAGTGAAGTGAGAAAGAACTAGTTGGCCATTAGGAGACGCAAAAGACACTATTTACATAAATTTAAATTGTCCACAAACCACTAATATTTAATACATATTTGTATTTGATTTTACAGTCTGACCATTTATTCAAATTTGCTAGTATAGAAACATATAATCTCAGCTAAAGCAATTTTTTGTTTCACCATTATTTCAATAATATTTAAATGTTGGTCATTTTAGTATTATAAGTCATAATCTCATATTACATTGCATAATTAAAATTCTCCCTAAATGCATGCTAAGTTTAATATAAAATAACAGTTTCATAGCAGTTTTGAACATTTAAAATTTATATTTAAGAACACATTGAAAATTTTAGTACAGGATAATAAGGACAACATAATAAGGAATGCATAGCCAGAAATTCTAGAAATTGACAGCTGCTTGTTTTGCCTTTGATTCTTTATGTATCTGGTTAACTAGTAAATAGGCCTTTTTCACCTAAACATTTGCAGCATTACTTAGATCTCAAATGGACATTTAAAATAAGAAAGATGTTTTGCAGAATACATATGTCCTTATGCCTAAAGGCGGTTATCATATTAGAATTTCTTACTGAAAATAAAATCTTTGGTCAACTATGCAGGCACTAATATTATCTCTTAACTTCCTGCTTAATTTGAAGAGGAATTAAAGCATACGGATTTTAGCTATTTTTATGATCCTCATGATATTAGAGAGATGTTCTCTATAATGACACATAACAATTAAACCTGAAATGATCACTTTTTGGGAAAAAATTTTAGATTGAACATAAAAAATAAACTTATCAAAATGAATAAAATTAGAATGCTTTGGGAATTGCCACTGCTGTTAAAAAGTTAATACTTTTTATTATTTTACTATTAGCCAATTTTAAGCAATTTACTATTGCCCTTAACTCAAAGAAAAAGCCAATTTTTAGCATCATGAAAGCCACCATTGACAGTTCAAAGAACGCTGCCTCAGTCCACATGGTATTTTCTGTTGTAACAGACTGTTAATGTGTGCATTGCACTTGTCAGTAGTTTGCCTCCAGTCTTTTCTTTTTCTTTGTATTTGCAAATGCCTAATAAATAATATTATCAGATGCAATGAGTTTTTAGTTCATATTTTCAATATATAATGATATAATATGAAAAACAAAATACTAAGAGAAGAGAAATACGGAGTCCCGCTTTAGAAATTTTAAAGTTTCTATTTCAGGATCTCCAAATTGAATTTTTTTTCTTCTCTCTTGAATTCATGTTATGCAGAACTTGTTGTAGGTGGAGAAAAAACAAAAAACCCCAGAGCTTTTGTAATCACGTATTTCGGTTTTAATCATGTCTCTGATTTACTAGTTGTGTGATCTCAAATAAACTTAGGGCAGTGGTTTCCTCTTCTGTAAAATGGGGATAATAAAACCAGCTTCACAGTATTGTTGCAAAAACTAAAAGAGATACAATGTAGTTAAAGCTCCCCTCAGCACAATAACTGTTAAATTTGTGGGTTTTTTCCCCTCCTTCAGTCTTCACCCCTAATCAAATTCAGTTGATATCTTTGAACCGAAGTAGATTACAGGTTTATTGGTCAGTTCTAAGCTTCTGGATAAGCTGTTACTCTAAACTATTGCATAGGATATTTCTTTTGACTCTAAGATCCAAATGAACACTGGAAAATCTTTTTATAATACAGTTAGAAAGAAAGATTATGTATTTCCACATGAGAGCCCATAGTAACAGTGTTTTCTTGATCAGGTTATAACCGATGAATATCGTTATACAACAAATGCTCTCTTTGTTCCCTGTTCTTGTCACAATTGCTCAATTTAATAAGAGATAATTGATTAGGCTCTGTTTGCATTGTAGTCAGGAAACTGGAGAGGAAAGCTAGACTGTAAGAGATCCCCTCCCACCCCATTATCAACCTTTTACCTCCTCTGACCTGCCTCCGTTGTTACTGACAGAAGGACTTGTGTAAATTACCAAATTGCTCTCAAACAAAGCAACATCTAGAAAGATTCATTGGGTAGGGAAAACTGCTACAGGATTGGAGTTGTGTGACACCTTTTATTTCTCCCTTCAGGATTTTTGTTAATTGGACAAGAAAATAGAAAATGGAGGCATTGACTGTGTTCTTATGTACTGAGAAGAGACCCCACCTCGTTTCTAAAGGTTATATTCTATCTTCTCCTCAGTTTTTGGCAGATGATCTTACCGCTCCAGTCATCTTTTTTCTTTCTTTTTTTTTTTTTTCACTGTGCCATACAGCTTGCAGGATCTCAGTTCCCTGACCAGGGATTGAACCCAGGCCAGAGCAATGAAAGCCCCGAATCCTAACCACTAGACTACCAGGGAACTCTCCATCATTTTTATTAATGTTGATAAAAACAGCAACTATCACTGATCAAATACTTTATAGAGCCTGGCACCTTACTAAGGGCTTTTATGTGCATTACCTTATTCCTCATAATATCAGCACTGTTATCATTTTCTCATTTATGGATGAGAAGACCAAGGGTGAGACAGCTTATGGAACTTGTTCACGGTCAAACAGCTAGTATGTGTCAGAGCATTGTATCAAGCCAGGGTATTTTGAACCCTGGAGCCCATGTGTTAACCATTATGCTATACTTTCTCTAATGATAAAAAGTGGAGGCTAGAAAGGCAGAAACCCTGTAGTCTTCAAGGACTGCCCTTGGCCTACATACCTTATATTCCAAATTTGTTGACCTGAGATTGGAAACCTACCACAGGCTGATTCAAATCTGCCTTTGAAACTGTACCGCCTACTCTACCTAACATAAATTCACCACTCTGGCCAGGCTAATTTTATTTTCTCTCTAAAAAACTTACTTCACTTTGCTTATGAAAATCCAATCCATTTTTTCCATGAAGACTTTCCTGTCTGCAGAAGGACTTAATTCTATTACAATCCTAATATGACTTGACAGACATGGTGTATTGTATTGTGTAACCTTAAGTGTGTGAGTGTCAAGGAGATCCCAGCGTGGGAGAAGCAGTGGTGTCTGGCACAGGGCTGATTCTCCGTACATGTTTGCTTACTTCGCTTATCTTCCTTTAGTCATGAAGGGCACGCACTTTGCAGCCAGACAGGCTTGTTTTTGAATGCTGTCAGTTCCATTTCTAGCTGTGAGAATGGAGTCAAATCACTAAACTTCTCCACACTTTAGTTACTTCGTCTATAAAGCAAGGATATTTATAGTACCTAGCTCATTGACTTATGCAAAGATTAAATGAGATTGTATGTCTAGGACATAGTGAGTACTTACTAAATACTAGCTGCATTATTATTATAGAAGAATTTTTAGTATATATTAGTCATTATTATAACTAGATTATATGTTACTATATTACACATTTATAAGCCCTCCTCATGCATATTGCATGCATTTAGTAAATGCTGCTGTTTTAATTTTAATTGATATAATTCACATACCATTAAATTCTTCCAGTTTTAACTGCAGGATTTTAGCCAGGTCCACCACTGCAAGCTTCTGTATATGACATACTACAGGGATCTGAGGGCCCATTTGGAAGAGTTATCCAGGTTGGGTCACCAGCCCTACAGGAAGAACTTGAGACAAATGAACACTTGAATGAAAACGAGTTAACACTTTGTTGTTCTCTAAACCTACCTTCTGACCTTGTGCAAAAGGAATTTGAAACATATTCCATGTGGAATGGTTTGATTTAGTGGTCAGTAAAACTTTAAAAAGTTATTCAAATGCTTTAGAAATTAAGGTAAAGTTATTTGCAATTACAATTCAGTTGTATATTCTGCTCAAAATGAGACAAGCTGAAGCATTACTCATATTCTTAGATGTGTTTGAAACCATCCTCGCTTGGGGTGATAGCAAATATCAGGGAATGCTTAGGAGCACTTGCAATGCTTATTTTTGGTTAGGTAAAATTTAAGTGAATGCGTTGTGCTAAAAAACAAAATTCAACTGAGTACATTTTAAAGATCTCATTGGCTTTATTCAACAATTCATGAAAGGGCGGCAGCCAATCTAGCAGATAGAAAGGAGCTCCAAGGAGCCGTACAAAATGAAAGGCTTTTATAGGCAGAAGGGAGCAGGAACAAGAAAGTTACATGAAGCAAAAAAGTGGGTTGGTTATCACAAGATTACTTTCCTTTAGGGGATAGCAGGGGTCTATCAGGCAGATTACCTAACTAGTGCTGATGAGGTGACTCCTGGTTTAAGATTTCATTTCTGGGAGAGTGGAAACTGTAACAAAGTCTTTGGTGACATGGGGCTTAGCATAAGTGACTCCATGTTGGACCTATTGTCTTGTTTTTAATAGTTGGCTGTGGATTTCAGAGTTACAAAAGAGGTAGAAAGCTGACTTGTTAAAGAGTTGCAGCTACTCTTTCATAGTCTGGAATGTACCTCACCCTCATTCTTTGTAGTGAGATGCAAATGAGGAAGTAAGATACCCAGTGTAACTGTTAAGCAAGTATTTATGTCCCACTGGTTTTTGTTTTCTTAGTTTAACTCTGGGGATTTTTTTTTTTAAAAGAATATGTGTTTTCTGAGGTTTTGAATTTGCCTAGCAATTACTAGCAAAGATAGCAAAGATAATGAGCTGAATGGTTGGAATTTGACGCGAGAATAATGGTTGTCTTTATTTACCTTTGCATGATTTTAAAGAGAACTAAGATTTCACTTATTTATCTTTTACTTCATGTTCTTTTTCCTTTGTAAAAACTCAGCATGTTACTGGACTATTCTGAAATCCAAAGTATTCTGAAAATCTTTCTTCTGTTGATACTTCAGTGGTTTCTCTCTCATTTTATCTTTTGTTCCGCCACTTAGAGCACTTGGGTTCTGTAATGTACACTCCTAAGTGTAAAGAGAAACCTACTTGGAATATTGTTTTCCTGTGATTAAGAAAGTAATTGTAGAATTTTGTCTTTCTTAGAGTTCTTTATGTCAATACCATGAACATTTTGTGACAGTCCGTTAAAATTGAGTCAGGTATACCTCATGAATATTTATATTGAACTGAATCTATTATATGTTAATTGAATCTATAAAGATGTTCCTGAATGATTAGACAAAGACCACTGGGGAACGAAGAACAGTCTCTACAGGGCTTTGCCGGTACATGTGGGGGACATAGAAGAACTTTCTGCCCTCTAGGCCATATTTCTGTCCTAGTGGTTTTGTCTTCCTTTTTGTCTTATCCTGATTTTATGGCTGTTGTGATGAGAATGTTCAACAAGTAGAACCTGAGGCATGGGAAAAAGGGTCCTTACAGCCAGTCTTGTGAGGTGAGATAATTTTTTAATGATGTGTGATCATTTTTTAATGTATTTGCTACTTTGATGGTGGATAAAAAGAATACTACTCCCATAATTAAACTACATTGCTTTGCTGCATTTGGGGAGAACACAGAAATTGAAAAAAGTTCACATCTTCTTCAGGCTTCTCTTGATTTTTGTTTTGGCTCTTTCTAAATTTGATACTTGAGAATAGATGTTCTCTGAAGGCCAGGAATGGTTTATTAGACTCATGCTCATTTAGTATGACCCAGGTATGTTTTTGTTAAATAGTAATAATCCTAGAAGAATGGCTGTTGGAACAAATCAGCTAACAGAGTAAAATCTGTGTAAAAATTTTAAAACAGCATTTAAAAATATTTGGAGATATTTGTTAATTTGTTCTTTTTATCTTAATGAAATCTAGAGAGGCTTGTGAAAATTAATTTGTAGGCAGTTTGGCTTCTGAATAGAAAGACTGTAAAGAGTAGCTAATAAAAAGTGTAGCAACTGTCACCAAACCCTCTTTTAAAAGCAGAAGAGTTGATGTTAGAAAATCCAAATTAGGGTACAAAGCAGACTGCATTTGTTGGGACACATTATAGCAACCCTGGGGGCACTTTCTTAACATCTGGGATTACTGTTCCCCTTTGTTTTTTATTCTGATAGAGATTAAAAAGGTATTTTCACCTTCAAATCCCCCAATAAGCCTATTTAGTGGAGGGAAATAGGACACACTGCTTTTGACTCTTTCTGAGCAAACTGAGCACACGTGAAAACCTCCGATATATTCCATCCCTCTCAATTTACATGACCATGAGGAAACTGAAACCTCGGGAGGTTAAATGACTTGCCCTGGGACAGACAGCTAGATGGTTCCTGCTGGAACTGGAGCCCCTCTGTTGGTTACCACGAGTGCCTTGTTTTCTGCTGCCTGTTTGATACCCAATCCTCTCCTGGTAAATTTTAGCAGCAACTGGTGTTGTCGGCACTTCACTCCTTGATCTCAGGTAATTCCCCACCCCCACGCCTTTTTTCAGTGGAGCTGCACAGTGTGAAGTCGAGGAGGGCAGAAGCTCAGGTGGAAACCATCCGGGGAGATAAGTGGGTCTCAGTTCACCGGGGAAAAGGCAAAAGAGTAAGAAAGATGTCTTGCAAGGGAGTGAAGTACTGTATGTAAACATGGCTGTGTACAATGACTCCTGAAGTTTGGGAGGGTACGATAGCTGTTATTTCTGACACTGGAGAAAATATCTTTAGGAAAAGAGAACACAAAGACAATTTTTTAGATAGATCATTGGTTTGCAAAAAGTATGCTTTTTGTGGGGACCACAAATATACATTTAACTGTATGACAAAAGGAACATTTGAATTTTTGCTTCCCAGACTCTGAAGTATGGAGAAACATTTAAGGGTGACAGAAAATGAAGGATGCCCATCAAACTTAGAGGAGTCCTTGCTCTAGAAAACATATGCACTGTGGCTATGAGAGAGGACCTCTTGGATTTAGGCGTGAAATGTTGTTAATAATTCTAAGGCACTGTGGCTAATTAGAAGAGTCTTTTGAAGGTAATAAATCAGAAGCATTTTAAAGGTACCTAATTGTTTACCTAAGAACCTGTGTGGAATTCTCAAAGGACTTAATTATTTGAAATTGTTAGCTTTTGTTATTGTAATTTTAAAACTGTCTTTACAGCCTTTATGTTTCTAAAAGTGTTTTGCACTCTTATATCCCTGATGCCTTAGAAATTTTATGAGTTTAACACACAGCACCTAAAACTATTATTGTTTTCCCTGGCCTTTTTTATTTTCTTGGTTACAAGTGTTCTTAACCAAGATGATTACCTATTGTTACACCGAAAGTGCTCTCCCAGGGTGCATAGGCAACTGCTCAAATGCGGTTATAATTCTTGTTTGCCCCTGGGTGGTTGCCAGCAGGGAATAAGGCATTATGGGAAGTAGTTTCTTTACCTTCCACAACAGGTGTCTTTGTCAGTGCACCTGAGTCAGATAGCATTGTGGAAGCACTGAGTCACTGGAGCAAAGGAAAATATGAAAGTCAGAGGAATTGCTTTCACAGCTAGAAAATGGTCCTGCAAGATAAATCGGAAACCTTCTGGTGCTAGTGAATGCACGAAGAGATTCACAGTATCCTTTAAAGTACTTCTGAAAAGATAAAAAGGAATTGAAAAGGTATGAACTGCCTGACGCTTTATAATACCTTGTCTCCTGACGACCATTTAATTTTTACCTGGTTAGTCAGCGTTAAGATGAATGTGCTGGAAGAATTTTTAAGGAAAATAATGCGTAAAAGGCAGAGCTGCATTGTAGGGAAAAATGAAGTGAAAATGCTTTACCAGCTCCAACAAGGGTCAAACTCAGTTTGAAGCTGTTTTAATCTTGAGGATTTATTTAAAGTATTGCATTTTCTGTTTAAATAAGCCTATTAGTCTTGCTTCTGTTTCCTAGCAATAAGGTGTTTTCCCCCTTCCGTGTATGTGTGTGTGTGTGCGCGCGTTTGTAATCTAGAATGCTATAGTATTGCAAAACTCTTCTAATCACATTTAAATGGAACCAGGTACTATTTAAGTAATCATGTTCATCTAGGTGGAAATATTTTAGAAAAACAAGGAAAAATAGACACTATAAATTTCATTCCAAGTTTTGTTTTCTGAAAAGCAGACTTAGACAATGTAATACTGCTATTAGTAATTAGGACTAAGAGTTCCAAACAGTATCTGTATTTGATTGTAGACCAACATTGCCAAACTGATTTCTAATTCTAATAAATAATATTTCTCTTGGTACTGCAGTGTCATAATCTATAAAAAGCAGAGAAGATAATAGCTTAATTAGAAATACTGGAAAGACAACTTTTGGAGGAGCTTTATCTGTCCTCCCCCCCTTTTTTATTTGCTTAATACTTTTCCCATGGAAATTAGCATACATTATATTTCCTGGTGATTTAGGCAACCTTGTAATGATAATTATGGGCAGCTTTCACATTTTTCATCGGGGCACATTGAGGTTCATTTACGGTCTCCAGCTGTACTTTAAAAAAAACGCTTCTGGTGGCTAAGGCACCAATAGTTCATTACTGTCTGCTGATTTGGGTAATTAAAAGAAACCTCTAAGCTTAAAAATAGGGACCAAGAGAACAACTATCTATGAGAGAAAAATAATCAGTTTAGAAATGAGAACCTTGTGTTGCTTTCAGAATAACAAAAAACTAAGCTCTCAATATCAAGAATTCTGTTTAAAATAGTCATGTTTTTTTAAGTGGGAGAAGAGGAAATGGTTATTCACTGATATTGCAGTCCCTGTTTCATTTTTATATTTTGGTACTTTTTTTCTTAACAGAAATACTCAGAGGGAAAAAAGAACCCTTTTATTTTTTTTTCGTACTTCAGGAGATAATTTTTAACTGCACCAAGAATTCTATAAATTCTGAACATCTAAAGGCTGCCATCTATTTTCTATGAATGTGAAAAAATAAGCAGTAAGAAAATCCACTTCTCCTCCAAGAAGAAGAATCTTGATATAATACAGAAGTAAGAAGATAAACTAAAAAAATTTCTATTTATCAAGAACATAACAATAAGTCAACTTTTGTGTTTTTTGGTTTTTGTTTTTGCATTTTTGCTATTGGATATTTCCACACAGGAGACTTTTATTTCTCTTTTTGAAGTCTAAAGAAGATTTCCAAAAACTGAATTTTCCCAGCTGCTCTGTTAAGAATGCAGAAGGTGTTTATAGTGTATACTTCCTCCATAGATAAGAGACCTCTCTCAGTTTTCTACTGGGGATGAATTGCTAGACAAGCCTATGATAGCAGCTACTTTTTTTTTCTCCTTCTGGAATTTTGACACTTCACCCCCTCAAACTCAGGTGGGTGTGTGCATTGGCACTGAGCTGCCATAGGATTTTCCCTTGGATAGTCTGGTCTGTAGCTGGGGCAGCAGCTGCTGCTGTGGAAAGGCCAGCTGGCAAGATGATGGAAGAAATCTCCATTATGGTAGCCTATGACGCCCATGTTTTCAGCCAGCTGCACGATGAAGACTTCCTCACTAGTCTGGTGGCCATCAGCAAGCCCAGGTCTATGGTAGGTGGGGCCTCGCACACTACTCTGGGGCTCTTTTTTCTTTTCTAATATGATAGTTATACTCCTGTAGCAATTGAGGCATAACTTCCTGGGAATTAAAATAGAAGTATTGCTGTTGGCATTGTTGCAGCTACAAAAAGGTCTACAGGTTTTCAAGGATTTATTTACATAACTAAACAGTATTATACCTTAACAGTACATTTAAAAGTGTCCTAGGAGTAACACTTAGGTTAATGCTTTCTTATGTAGTGAGGTTGAGAGGAGTTTTATAGTGCCGAACATAAATTTGTCCCACATGTTTGCCTTGTATGTATGTGTATGATTATTTGGGGAAGACCACCTACATATACACACGTATAATTCAGTCTTTCTGGTGTGGAGCATTTTTACCAGTGGGCCATAACATAGACATTAAGAATTGAACTATCTAAAAATCAAATAACTTTCAGAGTTACATTATTACTAAGAACTATTATGAGTATAATCTTAGTTGGGATTTGTAAATTTTTTTTTTAACCATTCTCCAAGAGTCTTAGATTGTATGTCCTGGCATAATAGAAAAACAAAGTCCTTGCGAGTGTTTGTTATTTCTTCTCTGTAGATGTCATCCTTATAATGGCCATTGATCCATACCTTTTAACAAACTTTCCTAACTATTGTTGTAGTAACGTCTTATTCATTATATTCAGTAGCACTCATCACAAGCAACAGAATGAACAAGTATATGGTAATGATTATCTTACTAGTATGAAATCCTAATTCTCTATTTTAAGACATGGGAACCTTAAACATAATATGGCAATTTCTTCCAAAAATATATTGTAATGATAAAAAAAAGGGTGAGGGGGAACTCATAGGTTGATTTAAAAAGACTTAAGGGTTATATCAGCCTGATGCAGTGTACTGACATTGTTTCAATGCTGATTTGAACACACCATAAAAAAATTTATAAGATAATAGGGAAAATTTGACCACTAATTAGGTATTTAGTGATATTAGGAGAATTATTCAATTTTTGTGTATGCAGTAATATTTTGATTATGTTTAAAATGATGATTTAGAGAGATTTATGGATATAGTTAATGATGATGATTAAGATAGGTAGGGATAGTTAATGTCTGCAAAGATTCAAAATGATCCAGTAGAGGGGTTGGTGATGTGGGTGAACTAAATGAATATGTGTTGATAATTGTTGAAACAGAAGGTGAGTACACAGGGATTCATTACACTCTCTCCTTTTGTAGATGTTGTATAGCTGCAGTTTAAAAGAATCAGCTGGACAAAAAAAAACAAAAACAAAACAAATACAAAACCATAATATACTTCTGTAAGTGTTCATTAATAAAGAAATATCCAGCCTATTGCATTCTTTTCCTATTTAGTATAATTTCTATTTTTATAATTATATATATTATATGGAGATTATTGCCAATTCTTAGTTAACCATAAATATTACTATATATACCAAGTCAGGATAGGTTAGTTCATAGTTGTGGATAATCTTTAAACTTCATTTTAGCCATTAATTTTGCAATATTCCATCATGAAAACTTAATGAAAGAATTCAGAATTCTATTTCACTTTTTTCTGATGGTCCTATCAAGATCTTCTTAAGGGGTCTGAGCTGAGTCTTCAAAACCTTATAGGAATTTTCCAGGCCAGAGGGGAGAAGAAACAAAAACAGGGAGATGTAAAGTGACACAGTGTAGAGGACAGAGGAGGTTGAAGAGGTAGGCAGTGACCGGGTCATGGAGAGCGTCATGTGCTCAATAAATAAAAGACGTGGGGTGTGCAGGTTGTGTGCTCACACATCTACAGGAGACAGGAAGAGAAAAAATGAATGAATGAATGAATGAGTATTAATATGCTTACCAGGGAACATTCTTCCATATTCTACATATTGATATATGTTACGCCTTGATGCAATTCTAGCTCCCCCAAAGGGGATTTAGCCCTGGAGTTTATTTGATATGAAATTTGGTCCCTAATGTGGAGTCTCAGAGGTGTGATAAAGACACAAAATACTGCTCTGTACACCAAACTTTTAAATAGTATAGACGTTCGGGTGTTAAATTTAATTGCAGAACTTTCTGGAGATACTGAGTTTTCTTTATCAGATTTGAAATTTTAAATAGTTTATTTACTGGTAACATCTTTTGGAGGTGGTATTTGGTTTTAGTTTATCTGGGAAAGTTATACTAAAATTGTGGTAAGATAAAATATTTATCATTTGCTTTTGATTCCATATTGAATTTTTTGCTTTGAGATGAACCCTTTAAATTGTATGAAAGAGATAAATACTCAGATTTTCTATAGTATAAAATAAAATCATATTGCTTCTCAATATGATTTATTACTGCACTGTGAAGCAAATTATATTCTTGCTAACATATAAAATCCCCTGGGTTTAGGTTGACTATTGCAAGGGTATTTAGAAACTTTCTTAGTACAGAATTAATTAAATATCTTTCTGTAATTGGACTTTGTTTCATAATAAGAGTTATCTTGATTCCTTAAATGGTAGAATACCAGTAAGTACAGTGTTTTTGGTGTGGACACTGAATCTTTTCATGTTCATAAGTAGCTCTGTGGCTTTCTGACTTTTTTTTTTATAAATTTATTTTTTATTTTTATTTTTGGCTGCATTGGGTCTTTGTTGCTGCGTGCGGGCTTTCTCAGGTTGCGGTGAGCAGGAGCTACTGTTCGTTCAGGTGTGCGGGCTTCTCATTGCAGTGGTTTCTCTTGTTGTGGAGCACGGGCTCTAGGCGCTTGGGCTTCAGTAGTTGTGGCATGCAGGCTCAGTAGTTGTGGCAGGTGAGCTCTAGAGCGCAGGCTCAGTAGTTGTGGCACACAGGCTTAGTTGCTCCGTGACATGTGGGAACTTCCCGGGCCAGGGCACAAACCCATGTCCCCTGCATTGGCAGGCAGATTCTTAACCACTGTGCCACCAGGGAAGCCCTTTCTGATATTTTTGATGGAGACATATAGTGAAAAATATAAGACACTGTACACACAAGACTAAAAGAAAATTTGACTAAACCAGGTGATGTATTCAAGTTTTTTCTTCTGCTCTGTTATATTTAATTGTTTAAAGGCTAGTTGTGAGCAACCATTAATTTCAGAAATGTCTTGATTCACACTTTGAAAAATATGGTTATATCCTATTGATCCTTTAAAAATGAATGATATTTCAGGAAAATCACAGATCCCTTTACAGAGGTCCTTTTCGTAAATGACAGATAAGAAAAAGGATAAGAAAATCAAGCATAATTTCTCTTATCATCCACACACACAACATAAGATTACGTGGATCAGTGCTGTATTTGCTAAGATAAACTAAACAAAGGCCTAGAGTCACCACTAGCAGAAGTTAACAACTTTTAAATTACAACATGAATAAGTTGGTATGTAAGGTGAAAATCCGGTTTAATCAAAATGACTCGAGCATTGATAAAGCTGCCTCATTGGATGCAGCATTCTTGCCTTTCCTTAAATCCAACAGATTATTTTTTCTTTGGTCATTCACAGGCTTTGGTTGTTAACTCTTGCATTGTGAGACAAAACTGTACCCCTCCCCACAATCCTTCCCTTAGCACAAGTGCTCACACAAGGAATAATAAGTGAAGGAGGGAGTCTCTGAAGTTTTCCTGTCAGGACCTTCTGTCTCCTAGTGGAATGGCCAGCATTCCTCTCTACCACCTCCACCACTTCTAATTATTTTTGTATCTGACTAGTATAAATAAAGGGAAAAGATCACACCTGTTACAGTTATTATGCATTCCAAAAGAAGGCTTTGAATATGTATTTAAATTCAGAATATTCAATTTAATGTTTAAACAGTGAAAAGCCTAATAACCAATGCATACTCTGTCGAGCTTGAATATTTCATGTTAATGTTAATTTATTTTCTACTGAATTATTTCAACTTTTTAATCTATAAAGTGGTTATGAAGGGAATACTGCTTTCCAATGTATGTTAGTAGAGGCCAGTATGTAATATTACAAACATTTTTGGGTTATTGCACATGCTGGGTATAAATACAATACCCCTTCCCCCAAAGACCTCACGATAAAATAAAAGAGAAGCAAAATCAGTATTTATGGGGCTGATATTTACTCTTTTAGGGTAGAACGAAGTGGGGAATAATTACCACTGATTGAACAGTGTGGAGGCAGAATTCCAAAGGGGGTGGACGCAATTGAGTGAGGCTGTGAAGGCTGATCAGGTGTTGCCAGTGAGTAGAGAGTAGTAGGACCTTTCTGAGCAGGGCGAACAGATTGTGCAGAGGCCAAGAAGTTAACTATTTCAGAGGCTTTAAAGTTACAGTCCTCAGTTCAAATTTTACATCTGTTACTTACTGGTAAATTACTTCATTTCTCTAAGATTCAGTTTCCTCATCTGAAAAATGAGGGATATAGTAGCATTACATCACTAGATTACTTCAAGCATTAAAATGAGAGCGCTTGTATTTAGCACAGTGAAAGCTCTTACTTACTGTCTTCCCTTGTCACTGTTTGGAGAAGGCCTAAAGGAAAGAGTGGGTGAGTAGATGAGGTATCACAGGGATGTGGGAGAAGGCAGGGGGTGGGATGGACAAAATGGACTAGTTGGGTAACCCTGGCTAATTGCTTTGTTTGACTAGGGAATCACTATCAGGATATCAGTCCTACAGGAAACTTGAAGCCTTTTGCCGTGAAGATGGTGTAGAGCAGTGGTCCCCAACCTTTTTGGCCCCAGGGACCGGTTTCAGGGAAGACAGTTTTTCCACGGGGAAGGGGTTGGGGGCTGGGTGGCGGTTCAGTGGTGCAGGCGGTGCGCGAGCGATGGGGAGCCGCAGGTGAAGCTTCCCTCTTCGCCCGCCGCTCACCTCCTGCTGTGCGGCCCGGTTCCTAACAGGCTGCGGACCGATACCGGTCCGCAGCCCTGGGGTTGGCGACGTTGGGTTGGGGGTGTAGAGGATCTTAGGTTTGAGCCTCAGGATGGTGAGAATGCAATGTGGAATTAATAAGAGGGATTTATATGGGCCGAACCATCTGCTGAGTAGATATATCAATTATTGCAGTAATAGGCAGTAGTGGACTGATGGGGGCCGCATCGCGTGCGGAAAAAAATTTTTAAAGGGCATTACCTGCTGTAATGCCCTTTAAAAATTGAGTTGACAGGAGTCTGGACTGCTTGACACTTTGACAGTAGCAGTGTGAATAAAGAAATTAGTCCACACATGATGTTTAGTTCTTGCAGTGGATAGGTACAGTAGTATTCCTTAGGAAGAAGCAAGCAGCTGATCTATACAAGAAGAGTAAATGATTGAGACAAGTTGAAAATTACTGTAAACTTTCCACCTTATGAAATTGGCAAGACTGTTGTTGTGTCAGCTTGAATGGGAAAGTTGGATATCAAGCATGTAATGGAGAAAAGATGGCCCATTTTGGCTTTATTATGTTCCACATCTTGAAATTCTAGGTCACAGCATCACTGTAAGAGACTTGGTTGTTCAGTGGTTTGTCCATTAACAAAAACTGTTTACCCAGACTAACACATGTTTATACTCTATTAGCACTGGATATATGTTCTTAATGGACAGATACCAAAATAGCAGCACTGTGCGGTAAAGGAAGGGAGCTCTTCAGGGAGCTCCAGTTTCTCTGTTGTATAACTGGGAGATGAGGGTAAGCTTTCTGAAATTACTTCCTTCTTATTGGGTTGGCACATAGATTTCATCTAGCATGCCAAATTAAAAAAAAAAAATTCAGAGCAATTCCTTGTGCCAGAGACAGAGAAAACAATGAAATCAGTAGTTATTTCTAAATCTTCACTGCATATACAAAAATATTGATTAAAATAAAGCATAACACCAATTGACTCATCCATATTTTTAAAAACTGTTATTATCTGAATATTTTACATTCTCATTATTATTGAAGTGAACATATTTTGGTAGTATTTCATCAACTTCAGTTTAGCACAGGAAGCCAAATCGTCCCTCATGTGGTTTATTAGTTTTGATATGAGTTAAGGTTCTTATGGTTGCAAGTAATAAAATCTTGAGCTCTCTTAAACAAGGAAGGGAATTTATCATGTGGGCACCAGGTTGTGTTCCTTTAAACACAAGGGCAGGAGTTCAGCAGAGCTGGTACTAGACTGATGCTGGCAAACATTTTCCATATCTCATGCCATCTAATTAACTTCTCTCTTTGCATCTACTTTATCTCTTTCCCCAAGTTCTCTGCTTCTTCAATCCCATGGCTGAATATGGCTGCCGTACAGCATTCAGATTTATAGTTCTGTCATTTGCAGAGTTCAGTTGCTACCCCTGAATCACAACCGTAGATTCTTCAGGGAAAAATCTGAGTGTTAAGGGAGGTGACATAGTATAGAGTGGAGCCCAGGAGCACAGACCCTGGAGCCAAACTATCTGGGTCAAATCCCACCTCACCTCCAACTAGCTCATTTACTTTGGGCAGGTTACTTGACCTCTCTGAGTTTCATTTTTCTCATCTGTGAAGTTGGAAGCATATTAGAAGCGCCTTACAGAATTAAGTCAGTTAATACCTTAAAGCACTTATGAATACCCAACACATAGTAAGAGGTATATGTATATAAGCTGATATAATTCCGAACTGATTCTTCCTTTACAAAATCATGAAATAAAAGATTAACATTTAGCAAGACTTTATAAATTCACTATCTAAAGATCATTTAGGTTGTTTTGCTATTAAATATGAAATTATTAAACCAGCTTCTATGATAATTAGAACTCTTCTGCATTTAATCTTGTTTCAGATGTTGAGAAATAATCTTTCTATACTTGATTCTGGGGGTGGGGTTGATTTGTGAGTCAATTCAAAATATTTTTTTCAGAAGGTGTTACAGGAGCAGTTGACATGAAACATATAATATGTAAAATTTTTGTTTTATAAAATCATAGCTTGTCTACAGTGACTGAAAAATCTTATTCTAGTTTTTTGTTTGTTGTAGCACCCATATTTGCATTCGGTTTAGTAATTAATCCAAAATATTCATTGATCTGCTCCTATGTGCTATGCTGTATTTTTGGTCCTGGGAATCTAGGTGTGAGGAAGAAAGACCGGTGTCAATTGTGAATCTTATACTATTTGGAGGAGAGGTAAGACATGAATATTAGCTAATGATATCACTTATCAGCCAGTGATAAGTGTTATGCAGAGACTTAAAATGGAGTGATGTAATTAAAGTCTTTAATTGGAGGCTTTATGTTGGGTAATCAGTGAGTACCTCACTGGTGTCATTTGAGATCTGAATGACATCCAAGGGAAAATAAGGAAAAAAGAGTAGCTCAGTTAGAGGAAATCTCTGAGAGAAAGGCCCCAAAGTGGTACAGAGCTTGATATACTAGCAAAACAGTACGATCAGTGTGGTTGGAGCACCATGTGCCAGGGGTAGACAGTGGTAAGAAATGAGGCTGGGGGAGGAGTTGGGGGTCAGGTTATGATGTAGGGCTTTGTAAGTCAGAAGAAGGAATTGAGGTTTTATTCCTTATATCATGGCCTGTATTCATGTCTAATGAATCAGATTTTAGACTTGGTAACAGAAATTTTAAATGATGATTAAATTATCAGAGAAGCCAGTATTACATCAAAAACTCACCACAGAAACTAACACACCATTGTAAAGCAATTATACTCCAATAAAGATGTTTAAAAAAAAATTTTTTTTAGGACACTGCTAGAACCCAAAGCAAAATGTTCATGGAAATCCATCAGTAGATTCATGCATAGGCTAGTTTTAATTCTTATTTACGCTGCCCTGTGATTATTCATCTGGAAAAAATGAAATGATCCAGTTGTCAAAATCAAGAAAGAGTTTTTCAAGACCAAAGAAAAAAATAAACATGAGGCAAAGATCTTTTCAGGAAAAAGAAAACAACTCACCACAGTGCTCAAGCTCAATATGAAATCAAATTGTGGCATTCAAATTCAATGCAAGGACTACAGGCTGGCTTATGAACGGGATTTGCAACAAAACAAGCAAAAATAACACCGTTGCTCTGATTATTGTAATGCCCACAATAGAATTTCTAACAGGCTGAAATATTGAGGAAACCCTCTTATCTGACACAGCCAGGCCTGTAGTTGGTTGGTTAACAGAAAATGTTAGTTTAGGTGAAGCATTCAAAATAGTACATACTAACTCACATAAACATTTATTTTAATTTAAAACATAAATACATATTATCAATTTTGTTATAGGGCCTTTGATGCCTTTGAATAGGAGTTCTGAAATACATAATGCTTTGTCATTTCAGTTTCCTGAAGAGGGGCAATAAATTAATAAACTCATAAAGCAATCTAAAGCAAACTTTACAGTTTTTTTATAACTATTTTTACCTCTTCGATGGTGGCATTGCCACCATTTAATGTGACAGTGACTTTTGTATTTAACCAGTCATCTTTGTTGCCTTTCCAAATAGCTCAACTTAGTTTTTATAGAAATAGCAGCTCAGTTTCTTTTCACATTCATTTTATTATGATCATAAACATGTTTGGGAATCA
Organism: Aethalodelphis obliquidens; assembly: GCF_003676395.1. NCBI lineage: Eukaryota > Metazoa > Chordata > Mammalia > Artiodactyla > Delphinidae > Aethalodelphis > Aethalodelphis obliquidens. The sequence continues at coordinate 6,138,559 of NW_020837999.1, read as the reverse complement.
GTTCAGTTAACTCTTTTTTAAGCATAAATTCAGTTGTGGGAACAGCCTAGTAGCCACAGGAGTTCAACACGCCCAGAGTATCAGACTTCTTTGATAGAACAGAGAGCATTAGTTAGTCAGTCGAGGTTTTTAGAGAGTATTATTTATCATATATTCTTAGATATTGCTGCGTAGCAAACGGCCATAAATCTTGGTGGTGGCAGATAATAATAGGCATGTATCTTTTGCCTTATGAGTCTTTGGGTGGCAACGTTTGGCAGAACATGGCTGGGCATACTTGGGCATGGCTGAGCTTACTCGGCTCAGGACCCAGGTTTGGTTAGATCTGTTGTTCCACACCTCTCACTCTTCTGAGATCAGCAGGCTATCTGGAGTGTGCTCTTTTCATGACAGAGTTTAGAAGTTCCTAGAGTGGTCATTAGGAACATTATTTTTATTATTTTTTTTTTTTGCGGTACGCGGGCCTCTCACTGTTGTGGCCTCTCCCGCTGCGGAGCACAGGCTCCTGACGCGCATGCTCAGCGGCCATGGCTCACGGGCCCAGCCGCTCCACGGCATGTGGGATTTTCCTGGACTGGGGCATGAACCCGTGTCCCCTGCATCAGCAGGCGGACTCTCAACCACTGCGCCACCAGGGAAGCTCGATCATTAGGAACATTTGATGGCTCTTAAAGGCCTAGGCTTAGAGCTAGCACACTTTGATTTTTGTCCATGTTCCATTGGCCAAAGCAAGTCAAAAGGCCACTTCCAACATAGTGGGTCAGGAAAGTATACCCCATCTTAGAGGTTGGAAGAGAGGAAAACAATATTTGCTGAACAATCATCCACCACATGTATAATAATTGACTTTTTATGTGATCGTCATGGTTAGGTTAGCTATCTAAAATATATAAACACTGTGTTTCTCAACAGCATACATAGTTTATATTCACCAAAGCTGTATATCCACAGATTTGTCATCAGAAAATGACATATACACATTGAAAATACAGTAAAACCTGATTGAAATTTAAGCTTAGCAAACACTCTATTACCCTTTTTCATTTTTCTTGGAACTTTTAAGTGGATCAGTACTCTTCTTTCCTGTCCCTCCCAAACATGATTAAAAACAGAAATCTCTTTTCTCCAGTGAGATTCCTCGTGTGCCAACCATGGAATTGTTGGCATTGTTATTCCAACCTTTATAGCTCAGGGATTCTTAGCAGTTTTGTGGTCACTGTCTCCTTTTGCAGTTTGGTTAAGTCTATGGACCCCTTATCAGAAAACTTTTTAAATGCATAAAATACACTAAATTAAAGGAAACCAATTATATTGAAATGTAGGTATCAAAGTAGAGAAGAATAAGATTTTTGAACCTTGAGATATAACATTATATTGGTTTCAGGTGTACAACGTAATAGCTCTACATATGTATATATTGCAAAATGATCAAAATAAGTCTAGTTTATTTCTTTGTGATGAGAACTTTTAAGATCTACTCTTTTAACAACTTTCAAATATACAATAGAGTATTATTAACTAAAGTTAATGTGTCAACCCCAGGATTTATTTTATTCCCAGGACTTATTTATTTTATAACTGGAAGTTTATGTCTTTGGACCACCTTCACCCATTTTGCCCACTCCCTACCCCCCAAAATCCGATTTATGATACAGTAGTATGTGCTTTTTTTTATTAACACATTAAATGACAAGATATGGTAGCTAGTAGAATAACTACTATAATTCTAAAAAAGTCATAAATATAGATAGTATTTTGAGATATATGCAATTACTGCAATGTGAATGAAAATATCTGTAAGGTCTGTTGATGACAGAATCACAAATACTGCAGTGGATTGTTGCCTACATTCATGATTTAAAAGAGCTGATAGGGCTTCCCTGGTGACGCAGTGGTTGAGAGTCTGCCTGCCGATGCAGGGGACGCGGGTTCGTGCCCCAGTCCGGGAAGATCCCACATGCCGTGGAGCGGCTGGGCCCGTGAGCCATGGCCGCCGAGCCTGCGTGTCCGGAGCCTGTGCTCCGCAACGGGAGAGGCCACAACAGTGAGAGGCCCGCGTACCACAAAAAAAAAAAAAAAAAAAAGCTGATAAATTTCAGAGGTTCAGGAAAATAAAGATATTTTTTCCATTCAAGCTCAAGGACACTGAATTCTCTCCATAATTCCCTAAAATAACATTTAACTTATATTTTATGAGACATGAAGGTAACTTTTCCTTTCCTTATGGCCACCTAGGAGAACTTTGACCATGCCTGTCAGTTTTTGTCTTCTTGAGTATATAGAAAAATACTTGTGAAACTTGTGCGATTATTTGATTAGTCTCTCATTAACACGTAACCTCCATGAGAAGGCTATGTCTTTTTTTTTTTTTACCATTGTATCTGCAGCCCAGCATTGTACCTGGTGCATTGTATGCTCTCTGTACATATTTAATTGATAGTATTGGAGGGGAAAAAATGAAGCACTGCATAAGTATAATCATGGTCTGCAGTGGATAATATGTTTGTGACAATTGGATGCATTCTTAAATATCTGTACACATAAGATAGGGAAAGTTATTTTTAAAATCTTTTTATCCTCAGACTTTTATACTAAATTCTTTTTTTTTTGATTGTAGAATTAGGTTAGAGTCTAGCTGAGTACTTAAATATTAGTTCTTAACTGTTAAAAAATAATGCATTGCTTATTTCTGTTATGGCTTATTCAGTGGCTCATTTAACATGCATAACTCCTATGTGCAATGCACTGTGTTAACCTTTAAGGTACCTTCCAAGAAATAACAATCTAGTTTGGGAGACAGCCATGTAAACAGTTATTATGAAGCAGTGATGTGAGCACTGTTAGAGATGGGTTAGATCCCTGCCTCTCCTTTTGTGTGCCTGTCACATCCCCCACCCTGGGCACTCACTGAAATGAGATATTCTACCTGCTTTTCTGAGTTGTACCTTGAGGTTCAGTGTCCTTGCAGGTTGTTTTTATTTCCCCTCTCTACCTACCACAGCACCTGGCACAAAATATCTGCAGTCCAATATTCTAATGAATGAATGAAGGAGATGATGGAGGAGAGTATGGGAAACAGAGATACTATCAAAAGATGTGAACACTTTTTTTAGCATTTTGATTTTTAAACTTTTACAGTTTTACCTTTTGAATAAGTAGCACATTCACATGGTTTAAAATTTCAGTAAGTATAAAATGGTATCCAGTGAAGTTGTTCGTGTTGTCCCAGTGAAGTTCTTATTATTCAGAAGTATCCTTCCAGAAATATTTTATGCAAATACAAGCAAATTTGTGTGTATTCTTCCCCTCCCTTTTTACAGAACTTTTGGTGTCCCATTATTTTCCTTTGCTTTTCTCATGTAACAATATGTGTTAGAGATTCTTCTATGTCAGTACATCAAGGATTCCTTATTTATTTGATAGCCACATAGTATTTCACTATTTTTGTAATATGTTTAACCAACTCCCAATATATGTGTATGTAGAGTTGTTCCCAGTATTTTGCTGTTACAAACAATGGTGCTGCAAATAATCTTTTTTATGTCATTTCACAAAAGTGTGAGAATATCTATAGGTTCAGTTCCTAGGAGTGGAATTGCTAGGTTGAAGGGTGTGTATATTTGTAATTTTGATATATAGGGCTAAATTGCTCTCCTTAAAAGATGTATCATTTCACCCACCAGCAATGTATTTCTGTGCCCATTTAAGGGTGGAAACTTTTGAGAAACATTCTAAAGAAAAAAAGTAGAAAATTTTCACGTGGTCACGTGGAGAGGAAGGATGTTCCAGGTAGAGGGAAGAACACTTTCAGAAGCACCACAGGACTGAGAAAAAGGTAGCACGTCTAGAGATTTCATCTTGTTCCATCTGGCTAGCATATGAGAGGAAGGCCAGGAAGTAGGAAAAGAATGGGAGTTGGTCATGAAAGGTTTTGTGTGTTATGCTAAGGGACCAATATTTTAAATTCTAGACAAAGGTTTTGAGTAGGGAAATGATGTACTAAAGTTGATTAATACATATTACAGAAAGAATAGCTGTTTGTATCATTTATTTAAAATGAAGCATACCAAATAAGTCTATTCCCTAAAGATCTTGCAACTTAAAGGTTTTTTTCTCTCATTAATGAGTAAAATAATGTTGATTACACAAAATTTGGAAAATAACATATAAATAAAAACTAAAACAGAAATTACTCAAAATTTTATCACTCAGAGACTCTCTCTATCCAAAGAACTCCTGTGGTCCTTAAAACAATAAAAGAAAATCAATATATGTATTAGGTTAAAAAAGACAGACAGTGATTTCCAAAGACAGCCACTTGTTAAGAGATTCTTTTAATTTCTTCCGGAAAGAAAAGAAAAACTAGTAATTATTCCTGCATAAATCACAGCATAATTGTTATTGTAGGGATATATAATGAAGGCCTTTTCTTAAACATATGGGTGCCTTTTAGAGACATAAAGAACCATTTTGTTTTTATTTTCTTTAAGGGCCTTACTACAGCCTTGAAATCAGCGGTCCCCAACATTTTTGGCACCAGGGATCAGTTTTTCCACAGACTGTGGGTTGAGGGGCATGGTGCAGGTGGCAATGCGAACAATGGGGAGCGATGGGGAGCGGCAGATGAAGCTTTACTCACTCCCCCACCACTCACCTCCTACTGTGCAGCCCAGTTCCTAACAGGCCTCGCACTTGTACCGGTCCTTGGCCCTGGAGTTGGGGACCCCTGTTTTATTTTTTAAAAAACAGTAATTACTTAATTTATTTGGTTGCCCTGGGTCTTAGTTGTGGCTTGCCGGCTCCTTAGATATGGCACTTGGGCTCCTTAGTTGTGGCATGTGAACTCTTAGTTGCGGCATGCATGTGGGACCTAGTTCCCTGACCAGGGATCGAACCTGGGCCCCCTGCACTGGGAGTGTGGAGTCCCATCCACTGTGCCACCAGGGAAGTCCCTTGGGCACCCCTGTTTTAAATAAACCCTGATTACATGTACTGTTTTTCCTCTTTGTGGCATTTCACCGGCAGGTACTTCTCTAATTAGGATCTCAACAATTATCAGCCGTACAAAATGTGTGGAAGGATGGTAAGTTTCAGAAAGCTGGGGTTCACAGTTCATACTCAGTAGTCCTCTTGTGGAATAATCCTAGTGTTATTAATAGCCAAGTCTTCCACTTGTAGGGTCTGTTGGAACAGTTTGTGGCAGATCCTTTCCAGGCTGTTCTTTGAGAATAGGATTTGAGAAACATCATCTCCAAGTCACTGATGCTCTGTTTAAATGCATGTGTGCTACCAATGCATGCTTCACAGGTACCTTCAAATAATTTTTTCCCTCCTTGATTAGATCCTAAGAATTATAAGGGGAAGGGGAGGAAGGTCCTAGGTGCATTTACTGAGCTGTCTATTAAAGAACTCCAAGCTGGTAGATTGTGACAATAATTCTGATGTTTTGGGATTCAGTATATCCAAGGTAATGGTAAACCATACATATACACATGTGATAAATGGTGGAATCAGCAAAATCTTTCTTAATCATTAAAAGGTGACCTTTGGTTAGAAGCCCAAAAGCTGTGCAGTGCCCTTCAACCTAACAGACACACTTACGTTAATTTGATTCCTTCATGTAAAACGATCATTTTTATCGCTCCTGCCTGAAAGGCGCAAATTGCTTTCTCTCTTGGGTGTAGGCTGTTCAGCTTTCTTCTTATTAAAGAGACACAAGATTTATGTCCATTTAGAAGATTAATGTCACCTGTAAATATGTAGTCTAATTTGTCATTGGCTTGAACTCTTCAAAGAAGATATAAAAAACAACGTGTAACTTAGCACTCAAGACTGTTGCAAACAAGAATGAGATGTTTTCAAGGATCAGCCTTCCCAGTGATGGAAGGCTGCAGAGAGGATATGAGAGAAGGCTGGGGTACATCTGAATATATTTTGTCTAATTAAGACGGCCATGACTGAGGTGGCTGGACTCACAAGTTCATTTTCCTCCTAAGAAGGACCTTCACCTATTTCCTCAGGAAGTGAGCACTCTTTGTAATCATTGGTGGAAGTGGAGCTTAGCACACTGCATTTGATGCAAGAGGGTTGAAACTGGGCCCAGGGGAGAAAAGAGGTCATTTGTTAACGACACTTGCCAAGACACAAAGACTTTTTCTCAAACCTTACCAGATCAAAACATGGTAGAGAGTCTGCAAAATTGGTCAAATAAGTAAATGGAATAACTGAATGAAACTATTCATTTCTGTTAATTAGAAATAATAGAAACTGTCCCAAGTATTTTCTGCAGAGTTGAGAATAGAGTACTGAAAATATTTAAAGGGTATACAAATTTGAAGTGATATTGGTATCCCACAGTAAATTACCATTTGTCGCCTCCTCTAAGCAATCTTCAAGGGGAAAACAGAAATTAAAATAATGTAAAAGGTACTAATTCCATCCAGAGTGAAATGAAGGCATTCACCCTACTCAATCTTTTAAACTATGTGGAAGTTTTTAATATATTGAACATATCTGAACATGATATAAAATGACTATGAATTCATACTGGAAAATTTCACTTACCTGTGACCTATTTAGACCAAACCCATAGGATTCAGCTTGCTTCTGGCCTCAGGAGCCTGGGCCCAGCTGTGCCAGGATAAGTGTGACAATGACTGTGTGACCACAGCACTGCTGACATTAGACTGACCCATGTTGCTCTAAGTGTCTCAGTGGCCCAGCTGCTTGTGTAATTGGTCTTCCTCAGTTTTTAGAGAATTTTTTAAGGAACAGTAAACTGTACTTGCCTTTGGTACTCCCTACAAAGAGAAAGAATTAATTTCCTTTCTTGATTATGCACTGACTTCATGTTAAGAGATTTGGAGTGATTATAGGAAATTAGTACACTCGCAGATTAGGATGGAAGGGAATTGACATAGTAAGGAACTTAGAGGGGTCAGGGTCCAGAAGTCCTACACTGTTATAACCTGGGTTGCATCTTAATAGTGCTAAAATGACACAATAAAAAGAATCACACATTACTTTTTTTTTTTTTTTTTTGCAGTATGTGGGCCTCTCACTGTTGTGGCCTCTCCCGTTGCGGAGCACAGGCTCCGGACACTCAGGCTCAGCGGCCATGGCTCGCGGGCCCAGCCGCTCCGCGGCATGTGGGATCTTCCCAGACCGGGGCACAAACCTGTGTCCCCTGCATCAGCAAGTGGACTCTCAACCACTGCGCCACCAGGGAAGCCCCACACATTACTTTTTAACTTAATTCACTTAATCCAGAATTCTTTTTAAACTCATTTAATCTTAACAACAAAATTCTAGGCTTATTTTACAGATGGTCAGGCTGAAGCACAGATTAATTAAGGTAACTAGCTCAAGAACACACTGCAGGAAAGTAGTAAAGTCAGAATTTGAACACAGGCTCCCTGGCTCTAGGGCAGTGCTCTTCATCATTATTCAAAATGCATGGCGTTATGCTTTGTTCTCACTCATTATTTATACCGAATATTCCTTTGATTATATACCCCTTTAATTATCAGAATCCTGAACTTTGCTACACTTCAGCAGTTTCTAAGGAAAGGTGATCAGTTAGACATTAAAACGGTAATTAACGTTTCCTTAATTTCTGTAGCATGGATCCTGAAGGCGAAAGATTGCTCTAACAATGATTGGTACTGTTACTATTAGATTTTTATTCACTTTCTTTCGGGTATGTGGATATTAAGGTAAACGTGCTTATTTAAATTCTAAAAGTTCCATGTTTGACTCTGTATTCTATACACGAAAAGAGAGCCTTGTTCTTCTTATAGCAAGCATACTTACGAAGACTAAGTAAACCAGTTAACAGTTCTGTCTATTTTGAATTTCCCTGACTGTGGAGAAGGCATATGCTAATGAGAAAGTTATTGTTCGAATGTAGAACTGCTGCCGTCTTACTTGAATCTCATTTTTTCGGTCTGTTTATTCAAATAAGTCTGTGAACTTACTAGTGTAATAGAAAAAAACTTTGATAGTCTAGAAACTGGCAGTTTAGAAGAAGATCAGACAGGTACAGAGGTGGCTTATAATAAAAATTATCTTTGGACAGTTTCTTAAAGGAAGGACACTTAATTACATAAAGGAAATCTATTTTTTGTTAGCATGTTTATCAAATGTATAGAGGACCCAGTGTGGATGGCCAGTGTATTGGTTGACAGAATCAGGACCCAGAAGAGTCTGGCTGGAACAATGTGTCCATGAAACATAATAGGGTATATGAGATTCAAATCCAAAAGAATTCTGTGTAGTGTAGCATGTTAACAGCATTTGATAGGTATTTTTAGTAATTATAAGCTAACTTAAGCCTTTGTAAAACTGAGTATTTATTAACTACGTACTTTGAGCCCAGCAATGTTAGTGGAGTCAGTGCTGAGCTTCCATTAGAGAGCCAGCTCAGTGGGGTTCCTACCTTCACGGGGTTTACAATCTAGTAGGCAAGATAGATGTTAAACAATCTCCACAAAAGGTTAAGGGTTTTATGAAGAGAGGGAGACCTGAGTCCTAAGGGGACTTATAGAGAGATCTAGTCCAACTTAGGGGGTCTAGGTTCTGTGGCAACATATAGGGAGAACTAATATAAGTTTGAGATCAGGAAGACCTGAGGGATGAGTAGGACTTAGTCAACTGAAGAGAATGAGGGTAAGGGGAAGAGTGTTCCAGTAAGAGGAGGAAGTATATTCTAAGTCTCAGAAATGAGCAGAAAAACTTAAAGAAATGGGGTGGAGAGTGCTGGGTGAGGGAAGCAAGGAATGGCTCAAAATTAGGCTAGAGAAGATAGAACCAGATCACAAGGAGCTTTAATAGCCGTGTTAAGGAAATTGGACTTCAAACACAGGGCGATGGAACACTTTCAAGGTTTTCAGCAGGGAAGACATTAATTTTATGACACTGTCAAAAACACTAGGCTAGGGCTTCCCTGGTGGCGCAGTGGTTGAGAGTCCGCCTGCCGATGCAGGGGACACGGGTTCGTGCCCCGGTCCGGGAGGATCCCACATGCCACGGAGCGGCTGGGCCCGTGAGCCATGGCCGCTGAGCCTGCGCGTCCGGAGCCTGTGCTCCGCAATGGGAGAGACCACAACAGTGAGAGGCCCGCGTACCGCAAAAACAAACAAACAAAAAAAAACCATTAGGCTAATGATTTAAACGTGGCAATTCACTTGACCTTTCTAGTTCTAAATTTTCTCATCTTTAGAGCGAGAGACTTGGGTTAGCCCTTTCAGATCAAAGATCTCTAATGTGCGTGTAAGCATCCTGAAAGTATCATGTCTAGGAAGAAGTAACACAGTATTTTTCATCTGCTCTGCTCTGATTCTATTTTTCTTCCTTTCAGATTAGAATATAAATTTTGTTATGAAGCATATTTTAGTCAGTATTTTACAGAAAGTACTCTAATGATTCCTATGATGTGGTTGTTTTTTTCTAAAACATTTTGTCATCATAAAGGTAATATAGATGTATTATGGAAAAATTTTAAATGTGGAAAATGAATGAGAAGGAAATCATAATGATGGATACCATGATACTAAAATACTTGGAATGTAGCTAGAGTGAAGGGTACAAGCTGGTAAAACTGACCTGAAGTCTTATCGAAAGGGAAATAGTGCTTGCTGGGACAGGGGAATATTGGAGGTCCAGTAATAGTCTTCAGATTTCTGAAGGAGTATTGTGTGGAAGTTGGAATAAAAGGCAGAATCATGGTTAATGAGTACAGGCTGCTAGAGATACAGATTTCAACTCAGAAGTGGAAAAAACAGAACTAACAATTAGAACTGTTCATGCACTAGAAGGTTACTAAGGCATTCCTCTGAATGCCTGTAGGTGTTCCAGTAAATTACTACATATGTTTAAGCAGTATGTAGTCACCTAGGGATATTACTGAGGAAATTCCAACATCAGATGGGAAGTTAAATTATATGAACTTTGACTCCATATTAAGAGTTTTATTTTGGAATTTTAATTCATTACATATTTTGATGAACACATAATTGACCTGAAGAATAATTTAATACCTGCTTGAAAAAGATAAGTAATTTAAGCTGCTAGGTGTCTTGACTTTGAAGAGATGCCTGAAGTTTTTAACTGATTTCTCGGTATGTCATTTTTAGGTGTACAATTCAGTGACATTAGTTATAGTCACCACTATTTATTTCCCAAACAGGTTTACCCACCTTCCTCCCCTCCCCACAGAAACTCTGTACCCATTAAGCAGTTCTTCTCTATTCCCCTCCTTTCTCCTAACCCCTGCTCACTTCTAATCTACTTCTGTCTCAGTGAATTAGCCTATTCTAGATATTTCATGTAAGTGGAATCATATAATATTTGTCCTCCTGTGTCTGGATTATTTTACTTACTATAATGTTTTCAAGGTTCATCCCTATCGTAGCATGTATCAGAACTTCATTCCTTTTTATGGCTGAACACATCCTGTTGTATGTATATACTATATGAACACATTTTATTTCTGTTCATCTGTTGCTGGACATGTGGATTGTTTCCACATTTTGGCTATTGTGAATAACGCGACAGTGAACATGGGTGTGTACAAGTATCTGTTTTGAGTCCTTGTTTTTGATTCTTTTGGGTATATACCTAGGAGTGGAATTGCTTGTTAGTAAGTTAAATATAGATTTATCATATTGAGGAACCACCGTGCTACTTTCCACAGTAGCTGAACCACTTTACAGTCCCACCAGCAGTGTACAAAAGTTCTACTTTCTCTACTGCCTCACTGACACTCTAAACACTTTTCGGTTTTTTTTGGTTTTTGTTTTTATTCTAGCCATCCTTGTGGGTGTGAAGTGGTTATCTCGTGTTCTAATTTGCATTTCCTTATGATGACTAATGATGCTGAGCATTTTTCATTTGTGCTTATTAGCCATTTATATATCCTCTCTGGAGAAACATCTACTCAAGTCCTTTGCCCATTTTTAACTGTCGTTTGTCTTGTTGAATTGTAAGAGTTCTTTATACATTCTGGATATCAACCCTTATCAGATATATGATTTACAAATATTTTCTCCCATTCTGTAGATTGTCTTTTGACTTTCTTGATGTTCTTTGCACAACATTTTTAATTTTGATGAAGTCCAACTTATTTTTTTTTGTTCTTGTGTCAAAGATATTTTTACTTGACATAAAGCACCATAAAATTCATAAAAACATCTATTTAAGAGAGTGAACCTTGGGACTTCCCTGGAGTCCAATGGTTAAGACACCGAGCTTCCAGTGCCGGGGGTGCATCGCATGTTCGATCCCTGGGTCCAGGAACCAAGATCTTGCATGTCACGTGGCATGGCTAAAAAACAGAAGGAAAAAACAACTTATAAGAGTGAACCTTTATGTAATTTAATAATAAGAATGCAAACTGTTCAGTTGAATACATGCAGAATAATATAGTAGCTAAATTGAATGAAAATTTGTGTGAGTTGAGTAGTTTTGTTACCTTCTCTAAGCTTTATCTTTCTGTGAAAAGGTTCCCATTAACCTATGAAGGATATTTTGAGATTTTTAACTAATGCTTATAGAATCTGAGAATGTGCTTGTAAGACTGGCAGTAAATTTTGTGAGCATATTATCTGCTTAGTAATACCTTATTGGATTTCAAGATGTTAAAAATAGCCCATACAAATACTCCTATTATGTAATTGAATCATCATTTATTTTTATAAAAATTAAAGCTCCCTTGTTACTCCTAGCATTCTTCTAAACTGCTGAATATAGTGACACATGACTTAACAGTAAGAGATTTTTACTGCTTCCAGGTATCAGGCTGTGCTTACCTTGAAGGTGAAGAAAGGAGATACAGATGACTCTGGAGACACTAATTTTTAAACTCCTCCCAGAACCAGGGTGTGTTTTATTCCAGATATCCTAGTTTTCTCCCTGCAGCTTCTGTGCTATGCTGACTAGGCTCAGAGTAATGCAAGAAGCTCTGCTCAGTTTGGAAACTTCCTCTTATTGCTATGTTTCTGGCATTGTTATTCACAGTAGCTCCTACCCTTGGCAGCCCTGTTTTTGCCTTGTAGGTCAAGTGAGTAAATAGATAAGATTTGATTTTTACTTCTGAAAATTTAAAGTATAAATCAAGTTGGGTAAGCATTTATGTTTTCATGAACTCATTGTTTGATAAAACATAAAATATTGGTCAGTGGCATTGTCCATGGCTGGCAGGCCTTGGTGACGTACAAGCCATACAAGACAGATGATTGTGTTCTGTTCTGTAGATTTTACTACTTTTCTCTGCCAATAGCCTCTCAAATTTATCTCACAAAAGGGACCAGGCAAGAGAATATGAACAGACCAGCTCACATCCATTGTCCTGGAAAAGTAACGCAAAGGATTGGATACTTGTTTCATCCTTATACAAGCTGGAGCTATGCATTTATATGTGACAAGAGTATATCATGCCTTATTACTAGAGCTATCAAAAAAAGCCAAATACATGATCTTTGATCTCAAGAAGTTTCAATGTTCTCAGAAAAGAACACACCCACATCTAGAAATGTCTTAAAAGCAAAGTATAAACAGGTACAGATGAGCAAACACAAACTGAATCTGTTTGGGGCAGCACCAGCTGTGTCTAATCGGATAAGTTTATTTCTTATGGAAATGTGTATCAATCTGAGAGAGAAGTCATGTCAGGTAGTTGAAATTAACCGTGAATTCCGTTCTCTTCTAGATTTTTAGAAAAGGATTCATTTAACAATAAAATTTATCTCAAATATTTATAGCCTGTATGTTTTCAGATTTTTTAACCTAGAAAATAGTGAAAATAAATGAAATATGTGCCATTTTAATGGCATCAACTTCCTACTGCTGTCATTTCTATTGTCATCTGGTATACCCACTAAGCAGCAAAATAATTCAAAGTTTAATTATTGCCTAGCACTTTATGAAAGCTTATGTCTCTACCATATATGACACAGATTGTACCATTGGCTCTAAGTAGCGGTGTCCATCCATAGTCCACTCTGCATGCTTATTTATAAGAGCTATGTGACGAAGCCATATAACTATAAGGATTTTGATTGTTTCCCCCGAGGTTTTGACTTGCACATCATTGCCACATGAGTAGGGTATCAGCACTAAACCTTGTGTTTCTAGAGATAAGATGTTTGTCCCTGTGGACTGTCCGTTAGGACAAGCAGCTTCTCTTGTCTTGCCTGAAGAACATACCTATTTTTGTGATACAATCTTCCTGATGAGGTAAATACGTTTACCAAACCCTTACTTTGTGGAAGTTTCACAAAGTTTATTAACCTAATCACCTAACCTTATCACTTATAAGGTTAATAACTGCCTTCTGATGTTCAGCTCTCTCCTCTCACACCATTCTATTTTAAGTCAGGTGGCAGGTAAGGAAATACCTAGCTTCTTTATGTAAATGAGCTGTCCACAAAAGGCCTTTTTGTAGTATCTAGCTATCTTAAAGTTTTACTGGAGAACGATAGGAAAAAGAAAAAAGACAGATTTTTACTTAGCACTATTTTAATGCCAGTGATTGTATGAAATGAAAGACTGGTGATTCGTTGTTTCAGAAAATAAGTATTGACACCTAAAAGATAGAAGGAAGTTACAAAGCTTCAATAACTTTTCAGCACATATACTTCAGATATGTACTAGTGTCCAGGACAGATTTCCCCACATATTTATCTACCGTGGATCTTAAATATTGAAAACTAACAGAAGTTGTTGCATAAATTTTTCTGTAATTAGATAAGAACATTCTTATTGCTGGTCTGCAGACAGTTCATAAAGATAGCTGCTGCCTAAGATACTTCACGGTTAACAAATTGTTGAGTGGTGAACTCCATTCTTCATTTTCTCAAACGTAATTGTACTATTCCTAAAGTTCAGTGGTTTTCTCACATACAGTCCAACATTGTGAGATCCGAGGCTGGTAGGATGTAGGACGGCTCTGCCATCCTCACAAGCTGCTTCCATCTATGGGTCCAAGAAGTTGTTAGAGCTTTTGCCATCTCACTGCCAATAGGGGAAAGAAGGGGAGGACAAACCCCTTCCCTTTTAAAAGCACTGGTACAAAATGGTATACATCATCTTTGCTTAAAGCCAAACTTAGTCATATGGCCTCACCAAGCTTCGGGGAAGGCTGGGAAAGATAATCTTTAGATGGGTATCCATGAGCCCAGTTGAAACTCAGGAAGGATAATTACTTATAGGCTTGTGCATCGATGACCACATCTTGTTTTAGATGTGGTCACCCCAAAAAGTTCCCTCATCATCATTCTCAGTCAGTCCCCATCTCACTCCCAGACCCAGTCAAACTGTAATTTACTTTCTGTTTTTACAGATTTGCATTCTCTGTTAATTTTATATAAGTGGAATTAAACAATGTATAATCTTTTGCACTTGGCATCTTTCACTTAGCTTGATGATTCTGATGTTCATCTCTGCTATTGTACATATCAGTCATTTGTGCCCTTTTGTTGCATAATAGTATTCCATTGTATGGATATCCCATATTTTGTTTATTCATTTACTAGTTGGTGAACTTTTTGCTTGTTTCAGTTTTTAGCTACTGTGAGTAATGTTCCTATGAACATTTATATACAAGTTTTTGTGTGAACATGTCTTCATTTCTCTTGGGTGGGTGCCTAGGAGTGGAATTGCTGAGTTGTATAGTAAGCCCGTGTTTAATTTTTGAAGAAACTGCTGAACTGTTTTGCAAAGTGGCGGTAACATTTTCCATTCCCACTAGCAGCATCTGAGGATTCCAGTTTCTGTTTTTTCAACAGCACTTATTAATGTTGTTAGTCTTTTTCATTATAGACCATTCTGGTGGGTGTGTAGTAGTAGTTCATTGGAAGTTTTTATTTACATTTTCCTAATGATGTTGCACATCTTTTCATGTCCTTACTAGCCATTTGTTAAAATGTCTTTTCAAAGATTTTGCCTATTTTTTAATTGGGTTATTTGTCTTGTTGAGTTACGTGAGTTCTTTATATGTTCTGGGTATAAGTCCTTTATTAGATATATGATTTATAAATATTCTCTCACAATCTATGGCTTTTCTTTTTTACTTTTTTTTGCTTGTTTTGTTTGTTTTTAAATTTTAATTTTAATTGAGATGATTGTAGGTTCCATGCAACTGTGAGAAATAATACAGACAATTGTCATTTACCCTTTATCCTGTTTTTCCCAATGGTAACATTTTGTAAACATATAGTGTAATGTTATAAATAGAACATTGACAATTGATATAATCATTTGTGTCTGTTTTACTTGTTTCATTTGTGTATGTATGGATTAGTTCTATATACTTTTTTGAAATTAATTTTTATTGGAGTATAGTTGCTTTACAATGTTGTGTTAATTTCTACTGTACAACAAAGTGAATCAGCTATGGTATACATATATCCCCTCTTTTTTCGATTTCCTTCCCATTTAGGTCACCACAGAGAATTGAGTAGAGTTCCCTGAGCTATAGAGTAGGTTCTCATTAGCTATCTGTTTTATACATAGTATCAATAGTGTATATATGTCAAAACCATAATTCCAAAAGGCACATGCACCCCAGTGTTCATTGCAGCACTATTTACAATAGCCAGGACACAGAAGCAACCTAAATGTCCATCGACAGATGAATGGATAAAGAAGATGTGGTACATATATACAATGGAATATTACTCAGCCATAAAAAGGAACGAAATTGGGTCATTTGTAGAGATGTGGGTGGACCTAGCGACTGTCATACAGGGTGAAGTAAGTCAGAAAGAGAAAAACAAATATCGTATATTAACGCATATATGTGGAATCTAGAAAAATAGTACAGATGAACCTATTTGTAAAGCAGAAATAGAGACATGTAGAGAATAAATGTATGGACACCAAGGTGGGGAATGGGGGAGTGGGATGAATTGGGAGATTGGATTTCTATACACTTTTATTACATATATAGGTTTGTGTGTCCACCACCACAGTCAAGAGGCTGAAAAATTTCATCACTGCAAGGATCCTTTCTGTTGCCCTTTTATTTATTTATTTTTTATTTTTATTTTTATTTTTTAAATTAATTTATATTGGAGTATAGTTGATTTACAACGTTGTGTTAGTTTCTGCTTTACAGCAAAGTGAATCAGTTTATTATATACATATATCCACTCTTTTTTAGATTCTATTCTCATATAGGTCATTACAGAGTATTGAATAGAGTTCCCTGTGCTATTCTTTTTTACTTTCTTAATGATGTCTTTTGAACAGCAACAGTTTTTTATTTACCATTTTTTTTTTCTTTTATGGATTATGCCTTGGATGTCATATCTAAGACATCTTTGCCTGATCTAACACAAAGATTTTTTCCTAGGTTTTCTTCTAAATGTTTTTTAGTTTTAGCTCTTACATTTAGGCCTATGATCTATTTTGTTTTCATTTTTTTGTGGGGGGGTGGTATAAGAGTCTACATACATTTTTTTTTTTTTTCACATAGGGATATCCATTGTCCCTACACCATTTGTTGAAAAAACTGTTGCGTTTCCTTGGCAAATTTGTCAAAACTCAATTGACTATAAATGTAAGGGTTTGTTTCTGGACTCTCAATTCTGTTCCATTGATCTATATATTTATCCTCACCTGGCTAGATTTTTAAGACTTTCACAGTAATATATCTGAACTTATCTTCTTGCTTTGTCATCCAGTCTAGATGGTGATGGGACTTAAAATGACCTCATAACACTTAAACATCATTGAAAAGAGTAGTACAGGAGCTAAGCAAAATTTTATATTCACAGGCCAGATGTAAGTCCAGAAGGCAAAAAGGTCGAAACCTTTTCCAAAAAAGGAAGAAAAAAATTATAGTCACAAAAATGTAGTATTTGTTGTATTAAAATACAGGTTAACAAATAGACCTAAACAGACAGTGGCTTTAACAAGGAAGGTCTTCGTTTATCTTTCAGTATCAGTTTGCGTACACACAGTCCAAATTGGATGTAGTGACTGCATTGAGGTCTCTACTGTTGAAACAAACTATTGAAATCAGTATGGGAAAGGACATTTATTTTCAATAGTTAACTGCTGTTTTGAGGCATTCACTCTGCCCTTCAATTTTTAAAACTACTTTTTTTCCTGACATGTTCTTTAGATACTGGCTGTCTCTCCCAGCATTGCTTTCTCACCATGGAATTTAAGAACATGACCTACTCATGTACCAGGAGAGAAATGCTTCTGAATAAGGACCAGGTTTTTGATCATTTTGTGAGATTTCTTGGTCTCCTCCAACTGAGAAATCAGATGACAACATTATTTCTAAAACTGGAACACATGCATATTATTCACATCTCAAAGATACCGAAACTTTTCATTTTCTGGTAAAGAAATTCAATATAGTTGTTAAAGTTAAAAAAACAGCCAGAAAGTTCTTGGGGCCCCCTTGTACTGATAATCACCTCTCCCTGTCCCTGCTTCCCTTAAAGACAAACTCTATCAATGAAGAGTTTATACTTGTCTCAACTTTTTCTGCATACTTAAAAAACATTATTCATTATGAACTACAGTTGACCCTTGAACAATGTGGGGGTTAGGGGCACCTGACACTCTACACAGTCAAAAATCCACATATGTCTTACGGATGGTCCTCCATTTATGTGGTTCCTCTGTAGCCATGATTCTGCATCTGTGGGTTCAACCAACATGGATCATGTAGTGCTGTAGTATTTATTACTGAAAAAAATCTGCTAATAAGTGGGTCTGCGCAGCTCAAACCCATGTTTGAGTCAGTTATATTTCAAAAACAGAATTACAGAATGAATACCCCAGTATTTGTGCCCCCATTAATAAATAGTAATGTTTTGTCATATTTATTTGTGATCATATTTTAAGGAATCAAACAATGCAAATATAGTTAAACACTCAGTTACCTTCAATCACTTTAACCTCCCTTCTTCCAGAGTTTCTGCCATCCTAAAATTGGTGTGTATTCATCCCATTAACTTTTTAATACTTTTAATACATTATATTTAATAAGAGCTAATAGTTATGTGGCACTTACTATGTACCAGCCACTATTCTAAGCACTTGGCATATATATCACATTAGTCAGGGCTCTACAAAGAAATAGAACAAATAGGATACAGAGAAGGCAGGAGAGAAAATTTATTTTAAGGAATTATCTTAGTGATTGTGAGGCTGGTAAGTGTGAAATCTGTAGGGCAGGCTGGCTGGCTGGCAGTCGAGGCAAGAATTGATGTTGTGTCTTGAGGTTGAATTCTGCAGGGCAGCAGGCTGGCAACTTGAGCAGGATTTCTATGTTGCAGTCTTGAGAATGTTTTGTCTTTCAAGAAACCTAGGTCTTAACCCTTAAGGCCTTCAACTGATTATATGAGGACCCGCACACTGAGAGTAATCTGCTCTACTCAAAGTCTACTGATTTAAATGTTAATCTCATAGCAGCATCTGCATTGGTGTTTGACCAAACATTTGGGCACCACAGCGTACCAAATTGACACATAACATTAAGTATCTCAAGTATTAACTGCTTTCATCATAATGTCCTGTGTACAGTTACTGTTCTCATTTTTAGATGAGGAAACTGAGGCACAGAGAGGTAAGTGACTTGCTCAAGGTCATACAGGTACCAGGTGTTAGAACCAGGATTGCAACATAGAAAGCCTGGCTCTAGAATCTCTATACTTTATGCGTCTTTAAATTTTACATAAATGATTTTATACTATGCTTATCGTTTTTAAGCTTACTTTTCCCACTTAGTATTGGTTTTGAGATGTGCCTGTATTATTACATGTACATCTACTAGCAATCCATTATATGACTGTAACATAGTTTGTTTATTCATTCTCTTATTTACGGTTATTTAGTTATTTCTAGTTTTTGCTATTATAAATATTGATAATATTCCCCCAGACATTCTTGTATATATATCTTTGAGCACCTGATCTAGAGCTTTTCTGGGGTATATACTGCAGAATGGAGGTGTTAGACTGTAGGATATGTACAACTTCAACTTTAGATATTGCCAGCTTGTTCCCAAAAGTGGTTATTCTGTTACACTCCAGCAGCATCCCCTCATCATCACTTGCACTTGGTATCTTTAGATTTTCTAATTTTTGCCAGTTTTATATCTATGAATGAAATGGTATCTCTGTACATCTTAAAGTTACACAAAGTTATATGTCAGTTATATCTCAGTTAAGCTGGGTGGGGGGAAGAAAGGGAAAAAAAGACATCTTGTGGTTTCCTCATTTCGCTGATGACTGATGAGATGGTGCCTCTTTTCATGTGTTTGATGGCTCTCCTTTTCTTTGAATTGCCTATCCACATCATTAGCTCACTTACTTAATGGATTGTCTCTTTTTCTATTGGCTTATATAGATATTTATGTATTAATCCTTTATTGGTTATATTTGTTATACACATCTTTCAGATTTTTTCTTAGCTTTGAACTTTGTGGTGTGTTTCTCTTTACCAAAATTCTTATATTTATTTATTTAGTTGCACTGGGTCTTAGTTGTGGCAGGCAGGTTCCTTAGTTGCAGCTCGAGGGCTCCTTATTTGTGGCACACGGGCTCTTAGTTGCAGCATGCATATGGGATCTAGTTCCCTGACCAGGGATCGAACCTGGGCCCCCTGCATTGGGAGCGTGGAGTCTTAACCACTGTGCCACCAGGGAAGTCCCCAAAGTTTTTAATTTTAATGAGTTAGACTTACCTTCATTCAGTATTTATTGACTATGTGTCAGACACTCTTCTACTCTGGGAATATGATAGTAAATCAAGGAGGCAAAATGTAAAACTTACATTTACGTGAAGACAGGTAATAACACCATAATTAAGTAAAACGATACAGTGTATTAGAAGTTGATAGGTAATACAAAAAACTTGGAAGAAGGTCAGGGAGATCAGTAGGGCTGGCAGGGGGCACAATGTTAAATAGAGGGGGCGGTCAGGGTGGATTTCATGGAAAAGGTACATTTGAACAAAGCCTTGGCTGAGGCAAGGGAGTGATCCACGTGGCTGTATAGAAGAGAAAGTGTTGAAGGGAGAGAAGACAGCCAGTGAAAAGACTGAGTCAGAAGTGTGCCTGGTGCACTGGAGAAACTGCAGGGAGGAAAAGTGAGGGAAGACAGAGAGCCGGATGGGGTAGAGCCTTGTAGGCCACGGTAAGGCATGTGATTTCTGTTTTCTTATGATTTGTGCTTTTGGTTTTTTATTTTAAATTTCTTCCTTACCTAGAGGTCATAGATGATGATGATGATGATGAAGATAATATTTATTAAGTATTTACTGTGTGCCAGGCACTTTTTAAAAACTGATTTTTATAGATTTTCATAGAGATCATAGTGTTCTATATATAAAATTTTTTAAATATTTGTTTTTCTTATTTAAGTATTCAGTTCATCTGTGCAGATTTTTTCTATAATGTGAGGTAGAGAACCTAATTGGGTTTTTTTTCCTCTTTTTAATAGCCAGTTGTCTGATCGCCACTTATTAACTATCCGATCTTTTCCCCACCGATTTGTAATAATACCACCTAAGTTTTATACCAAGTCCCGTATGTACATGGACCTGTCTCCAGGCTCTTTAATTCTGTTCCATTGGTCTATGTGTCTATCCCTGAGCTCTAAGACACAGTTTTAATTAATAAAACTTATTATAAATCTTTGATATCTAAGAGGGGCATATGCCTCTTCCTTTATTTTTATTTAAAAATTGACTATTCTTAGCCCTTTGCTCTTCAGTGTAAATTTTTTCAGTCAGCTTACCACGGCTTATATAAACAAATCTTTTGGGATATTAAATGGAATTGTGTTTGGAAGAGTTGATATATTAATGCTGTTGTCTTCCCATGTATCTTATTTTGGTCCTCTTCTAAGTTCTTTAACAAAATTAAAATTTTTCCTCACAAGAGGGTTTTGTTATTGTTGTTGTTGTTAGATTTATTCCAAGAGACCTTTGTTTTTGTGGCAAGTATGAATGGGCTTTATTTTATGTTTTTTAACTGGTTGTTGCTACTGTAAAGACATACTATTGATTTTGTAAATTGACCTTGTATCTAATGAACTTGCTAAAAATCTCTAAATAGTTTTAATCTTTTATCCATAGATTATTTTAGCTGTTTCTAATTAAATGATTACAGTCATCTGTTAAAAAAAATAGTTTTTTGTCTTCCTTTCTAATTTCTAACCCTTATATTTACCTTCTCCCTTTATATATTTTTTAATAAATTTATTTATTTTTGGCTGCATTGGCTCTTCGTTGCTGCGCGGGCTTTTTCTAGTTGTGGCGAGCAGGGGCTACTCTTCGTTGCGGTGCGCGGGCTTCTCATTGCGGTGGCTTCTCTTGTTGCGGAGCATGGGCTCTAGGCGCGGGCTTCAGTAGTTGTGGCACAAGGGCTCAGTAGTTGTGGCTCGTGGGCTCTAGAGCACAGGCTCAGTAGTTGTGGTGCACGGGCTTAGTTGCTTTGGGGCATGTGGGATCTTCCCGGAGCAGGGCTCGAACCCATGACCCCTGCACTGGCAGGCGGGTTCTTAACCACTGAGCCACCAGGGAAGTCCTCTCCCTTTTTGTTGCATCAGTAAGAACTTCTAGCAGCTGTTAGAAGAGCCATGATAATGATCATCCTTGTCTTGTTCCTGGTTTTAAAGGGAATGTGTCTAAGATTTCATCATGAAATATGATGTTTACTCTAGGTTTTAGATTGATAGCCTTTGTATGGCCTAAAGCAGTCCTTTCTATTACTAATTTGCTGATTTTTTTGTAAATTATTAGTGGCTGTTTAATTTTATCAGTTGTTTGTGCATCTGTTTAGGTGATTTTATAATTTCTCTTCTTTAATCGAATATGTGAATTACAGTAATATTTCTTCTTATTTAATACTATTTTAAATAATTGGCAAAATGACACGGTTCAAAATCCGGGATGTAAGACTGAACTTATCTTCTAAACCTGCTCTTCCTTCTCACTTCTGTGTTTCAGAGAATGGTACCATCCAGCCAAAAAACTTAGGAGCTGGTCTAGGCGTTGCTCACATCTACTCAGTGACCAAGTTCTGTTCATTTTCTGCTTCTTAACATTTGGCCTCACCTCTTGATTCCTTTCTCATCGCCTAATCATTTTCCATATTTCTACTAGAGCATGAAATTCCTTTGTTTAAAATCCTTCAGTGATTCCCTAACTCATAGTATCTAGAAGTCTGAACTCCTTACTGTGCCCTATAAGGCCCTTCAGGATCTGGCCCTTCTTTAGCCTTGCAACCCCTTCTCATTACACCCCACTTCCTGTTGATTCCCCTGAGAATTGGTCATTCTGTGGGGACTTTCTCAGTGTACTTCCCTTGGTCCAGCTGTTCAGCACTTATTTTTCTAGACCCAGGACTTACCTACCTCTGTGATACTTGTCCTGACTTGTACCCCATACAGATCTTGGTTAATCTTTTGACACTTTATGGTCTTTATTCACTTAAGTATTGTATGGATAAACAAAGGAACAGACACACAGGCAATAATTGAGATACAGGAGAAAGGGATTATCCAGAAGGAAAATAATATAAGCAAAAAGCCTATAAAGATTTAGCTTTGACTGTTAATTTCATTATCTACCTAGAGCACTGAGTAGAACCTTAGGGAACTCCAAAAATGTTTGCAATGATTGTCTAATGATTGACTGATTGAAATTGATGCTTTCCATCTGCAGTATTTTGCAACTTTGTTGCCATTTTTGTTTTTCTGTAATTTCCCTCCCCCTTTTTTGGAGATTTTATTTTCTTTTAAGTTCATTTATGTATTTGGTCAATAGATATTTATTGAGTACCTTCCGTGCACATGCTCAGTGCTAGTGCTGGAACTAATTAGAGCCTGTCCCCACCCTGGAGAGTCTGGCTGGCTGGTAGGGGATACAAACTTGTTAACAAACAAATAGAGCAGTGCTTTTGTATATTATCCTACTTCTCTCCTCATTTTTCCACTGTGACCTCTACCTTGTTAAGGAAGTCTGCTGCTTACTGGGGTTTTAACAGTTGTGTTTGGTGAGCAAGAGAGTAATTGGAAATGATTGAGGATGGGGTGCTGGGAAGAAATTGTCTGAGAAGCCACTTTCTTATTTTACTTATTGCCCTCTTTCTGTTCTCCACTGTCAGTATTGAAGAAAGATTCTGTTCCTCAGACTCGTTAAAAAAAAAAAA
>NW_020837999.1:6072370-6115284 GCF_003676395.1 Aethalodelphis obliquidens | reverse complement strand
ATATATATATATATATACATATATATATATATATATATATATATGAGACTAGGTTTTTGTGCTCTGGTTAGATTAGAAATTAGAAATGTAGGAAGTGTGTAAATTCCTATTGATTATAAAGCAAAATTCAATGAGCTTGATTTTGTTAGCGTTGAGTGATGATTTACTTGGTACTTATTTTCTTCATTTTCCATGTTGAGGACGAGATAAGGAAAAATGTGTCTTAAAGAACTATGATCCAGAAATTGAAATATAATGGAATCCACTTATAATGAAGTCGTTTACAACATGGGCACTAGGAAATAGGACCAACTTACTTTATAAACCTTTATGTCTAACTTTTACTAAATGTTTGCCCCATGGTATATCTGAATGTGGATGAAAATTGGTTATGTTATATTTGGGGTTGACTATAGCTATTAAATATCTCTAATTATAACATTAGGTGGTTGGAATATCAAGGATAGAGTTACATTTCTAAACCAGTGTTTTAAATGGAAAGGACTGAAATCCAGACCAAAACTTATTGTGTCATTGCTATAATTATACATAAGAGCTTTAATAATGGATGCAATAAAAATATCTTTTTATTATGGAAATTTTTTGTTCAGTTTTTTTTATTGAAGTATATTTGATTTACAATATTAGTTTGAAGTGTACAGCATAGTGATTCAGTATTTTCACAGATTATACGTCATTAAAAGTTATTACAAGATAGTGGCTGTAATTCCCTGTGCTGTACAATATATCCTTGTTACTTATCTATTTTATACATAGTTTGAATCTCTCTCTTTTTTTTTTTTTTTTTTGCGGTACGTGGGCCTCTCACTGCCGTGGCCTCTCCCACTGCGGAGCACAGGCTCCGGACGCGCAAGCTCAGCGTCAATGGCTCACGGGCCCAGCCGCTCCGCGGCAAGTGGGATCTTCCCGGACTGAGGCACGAACCCGTGTCCCCTGCATCGGCAGGCAGACTCCCAACCACTGCGCCATCAGGGAAGCCCCATAGTTTGTATCTCTTAATCCCATACCGCTTACTTGCCCCTTTCTCTTCCCCTCTCCCTCTGGTAAGCACTAGTTTGTTTTCCATATCTGTGAGGGTTTGTTTTGCATATACATTAATTTGTATTATGAAAATTATTAAACACACACAAAAGTAGAGAGAAGAGTACCGTACATATCCATGTACCCATCACCCAGCTTTAGTAACCATCAGTCTCCCACTTTTCTTTTTTCATTTCTCCTCAACTATTTTTGCTGAGGAATTAAGTAAAAATTTCAGACATATTTCATTCATCAGTATTTAAGTATATATCTTACAGATAAGAACTTTAAAATTATAACCAAATATTGATATCCTACCTGATAAAATTAACAATAATCTATTGGTGCATTTTTGAAATCCAGATGAATATGAAACCACCAAAGTCCAAGTAAAGGAATTTATCAGTTTGGATTTACCAAATGTGGAATAGCTTGTTTTTTTTTTTTTTAAACCCCCAATTCTAATGAGGTTTTGTTGTTGTTCTGGTTTGGTTTTCACCAGAAACATTTAAAAAATCATACTATCATCATCCCCTATTTTAAAGGAGAGAGATAAAGTAAGCAATGTGGATACTCTTAATGCCTAATTTTATTTACACTCAGGGGACTTCACAATCTACTTGTACCTCCTCCAGGCCAGGCTCTCGGTGGTGGGAATGAATATATGTGTCCAGTGAAACTCAGTACTTTCTTATATGATGAACATTTCCCATCTGTTTTAAAGGAGAAAGCTGATGGGATGTCTTTTGCATTATATTTTAAGAAGAAAATTCAGAATCCCCAGTGCTAATGGTAAGATTGATATTCTAATACTCTAGCTCTAAGCCTAGCTTTGAATTCTTTGAATAAGGGAAGTCATTTCTTACGGCTTCTAACAGTTAATGCTTTTTTCACTGATCTTCTTTCTGGGATTTTCTTTGTGAGGCTTTTCAAGCTTAATAGAAGTGAGTGCTTTGGGCCAAATCAAAGCTTGCTTCAGCCCTGGCAAGACTTATATTTTTTTTAAAAAATAATAATAATAAAAGGAGAGAGAGATTAGGGAAGACAGCTATTGTCATGTGTTTTACTCAGCTATACTGAACCAGAATTAGTTGTCTCAGCCAATGAGAGTATTTATAAGGGAAGGAGAAAGGCAGGGAGTCTTTGGATCTGTGTAACATACATAGCTCTGTGCTGCTTTTTGCCTAAAGGTGTTAAAGATTCTGACTAACTGGTAACTGTATCCACCTCAAGCTGTTATAAAATAAACTGATAGTACTTTAGATGTACATTTACTACTTGCCAGCAGACCTAGGCACTGTAGGAAGCAAAAAGATGACTCCTATTTTATACCAGAAGGCTTGGGTAATAGTTAACTTAAAACACCCATGTAGGGACTTCTGGGGTCGCAGTGGTTAAGAATCCGTCTGCCAATGCAGGGGACACAGGTTCTCACCCTGGTCCGGGAAGATCCTACATGCTGCGGAGCAACTTAAGCCCGTGCACCACAACTACTGAGCCCGCGTGCCGCAACTACTGAAGTCCGTGCACCTAGAGCCCGTGCTCCACAACAAGAGAAGCCACCGCAATGAGAAGCCCGCGCACCACAACCAAGAGTAGCCCCTGCTCTCTGCAACTAGAGAAAGCCCGCGTGCAGCAACGAAGACCCAATGCAGCCAAAAATAAATAAATTTATTTTAAAATATTAAAAACATGTAAATGTATTGTTTTTTGATTACTTCCTGGTTGAGCCTATAATCAAGTGGCAGAAATACCATGTGAAAGACTCCATGTGCTGGCCTCTTGTGTGGAAGACATTGTCTGCCTCCCATTTTGTGTCCAGGTGTATATAGATTTTTGAGATTTGCCTTCTTAGTATTAAGACTTAAATTATAAAGCAGCTTTCCTTAGACTGATCATGTTCCTTTGGTATGTGGTTATTTGCCTGTCCAGTGCAGTTCTGAGCTATCCACACTCAAATTCTCCTATTCAGTGTGCTCTGAGTGATAGATGAGAAGGTAGATAGTAAACCGGATAGAACTGGTAAACTAGAAAGGACCTAGAGAAATCCTCTTGTACTTCTCCTTTCTTCATGTAGGACTATGTCAGAACCACTCTGGAAAGTCAGTACTCTTCTTTAATATTTCAAATTATTCATTTATTTAAAAGAACTTTTTAAAGATGAACTCTGAGCAAGACACTGTGTTCAACCTCTGTCTTTAGAAAACTTCAGTCTGGAACAGCTGCTCAGTCTTTCTTTGACATTCATAACCTTGATACTTTTGAAGATTACAAACTAAGTTATTTAGTAGAATGTCTCTCAATTTGAGTTTGTCTGATGGTTATGATGGTCCCTCATGATAGATTTAGGGTATACATTTTGACCAGACTGTCATGGAGATGATGCTATGTTTTTCTCTTTGTGTCCATTCTATCAGAAGGAGCACAATTTTGATTTGTCCCATTACTGGTGATGCTCATTTTGATCGTTTGACTAATGGTGGTTCCTGCCAGGTTCTCCAGGTAAAGTCACTCTATTCCCCTACATAACTAATAAGATTTTTGTGGTGAGGGCTTTGAAATTGTGTCAGTATCCCATTCCTAATCAAACTTTAAATTTATTTCATTTGTATCTATGTGGACTTGTGATTTCCTAGTCAATATTCTATTTTGTTCCTATCATTATTCATTTTAAAGCTCAAATTATCCCCTTTTTGGCCATTAGGAGCTCCTCCAAGATGGTGTCTGTGTCATTTGATATGTTCCCATTATTCTCTGAGCATAACTTGCTTTTGGAACAACAAGATATTCCAGGCTTTTTTGTGCTTTCCTGGCTCTAGCCTTGAAACCAGGTATTTATTTAAGTAGCCCTCGTTCTTTTTAGTAGAGAATGGTATTTAGAAACCAATATCTGTGCAGAAGCTATCCTCACCAGGGAGGTATCATTGCTTCTAGGCCCCCTCAGCAGACAGAGCTAGGGAATACACACATACACACACATACACACACACGTGAAAACTCTGACTTTGCACCATTACCTCCACTTCCAATCCAACACTACAGAGTTCATCCTAGTTTTTTTTCTCTTTCCCTTAATTTTTTAGTAACATTTTTTATTGAAGTAT
This sequence comes from Aethalodelphis obliquidens, assembly GCF_003676395.1. Lineage (NCBI taxonomy): Eukaryota > Metazoa > Chordata > Mammalia > Artiodactyla > Delphinidae > Aethalodelphis > Aethalodelphis obliquidens. The sequence goes on along the minus strand of NW_020837999.1, from coordinate 6,111,139 downwards.
AGTTGATTTACAATGTTGTGTTAATTTCTGCTGTATAGCAAAGCAAAGTGATTCAGTTATACATATATATATATATATTTATATTCTTTTCCATTATGGATTATCGTAGGATATTGACTATAGTTCCCTGTTCTATACAGTAGGACCTTGTTGTTTATCCAGTCTATCTATAATAGCTTACATCTGCTAAACCCAACCTCCCACTCCATCCTTCCCCCAACCCCCTCCCCCTTGGCAACCACCAGTCTTTTCTCTGTGTCCGTGAGTCTGTTTCTGTTTCGTAGTTTCATTTGTGTCGTATTCCACATATAAGTGATATCATATGGTATTTGTCTTTTTCTTTCTGACTTACTTCACTTAGTATGATAATCTCTAGTTGTATCCATGTTGCTGCAAATGGCATTATTTTGTTGTTTTTAATGGCTTAGTAGTATTCCATTGCCTATATGTACCACATCTTCTTTATCCATTCATGTGTTGATAGGCATTCAGGTTGCTCCATGTCTTGGCTATCGTGAATAGTACTGCTATGAACATAGGTGTACTTTCCATTATTATAACTACTTTCTCTGACACTGAGAAATCTGGATCCTTAACTTGTTCCATCAATCCCCTTGTATGCATAAGTCTGTTATTTCTGCTGTCCCTTACCCCCACCTTGTGTGGCTGCCCTCCTCACTCTGCTGGGGCCCTAACTCCCCATGTCAGATTGCACCCGTCTCATGGACGTCTTCCACTTGAACTGCAGCACATCCATGCCAGGCTGCCTCTCTGTGTAAATGTCCTCCTCACCGTTCTTGGGCTATAATGTCCCCATGAGGCCATCTCCTTGCATGGTTACCCTCCTCACTTTGCTTGGGCCCAGTCTCTCTGCTTGAGGCCACCCTGCACTCTGTTTTCATGGGTTGGTTACAAAAGGAAATTGGATGACTGACAAGTACTCAAGAATTGGCCCTAATAAGAGGAAACTAGGGCAGAGGTTCTTTAAGTGTGTTTTCTAGACCAGGAGCATCAACATCACCTGGCAACTTCTTAGAAATGCACAGTTTCAGGCCTTACCTCAGACTCGATGAATCAGAGGCTCTGGGAATAGGGCCCCGTAATGTGTGCTTTAAGAAGCCCTCCAGGAGATTCTGATGCACACTAGTGTTTGAGACCCACTCTCCTGGGGAAGATAGATTTTCTACTTAGTATTCCAGTCTTTATTGAGGTTATCTCTTGCATAATGAAGATTCCCTGGTTGTCAGGTGTGCCTAGGGACCATTTTTAGGGTTTTGGAGCCATCCCAGCATTTATGGCTTTGTGTCTGGGTCAGACTGGAGTATCTATCCAGATCAACTCACAGTCTGTGGAAAGCCCAGTCCTCTAGGGAAAATTATAAAGTTGTAGAAGAATTAAACTTTGCTTCGTCTTTTTGGTTTAGAAGCCTTTTTATTAAAGCCTAACAGAAACAGTTAAAGCAGGGATCAGAAATGGTAACAGCAATATCAAAGCAATGGAAGTTGTACAGTTGTTTTTTTTTTTTAATTCTAAGGTCACATGTAAAGATATACAATTAATGAACTATTACTTTCCTATACAAGCTATGTTTTCTGCAGCCATTAAAATATTCTATACAATCCTTGTGCACCGTTGGTGGCAATGTAAATTGGTATAATCATTATGAAAACATCTTTTCTTCCTGAATGGCATGAAAATATAAGCCAAAAATACCTGTGTCTATACTAGAGAACAAAGCATAGTTGGTTCAATGTTGTGACCTTCACCTTAACTGGATTATCAGGGAATCTGTTCTTTGTTTAGATTCCTGGGCCAGATATATTCTGTATCCTCTAGCTTTTCTGTCAGCAAAAAGGGATAATTATTACACAGTACCTGAATTAAAAATACTTTCAATTTGTATTAAAGGTTGCCTTAAATTAAAACTGACTCCCTTCTTAAAAAGTGATATTTCTGATTTTTTTCTTTATTCTAAAAGAAGGCCCTTATTACTGTTTTTCACAAAAATTTTGTAAATGTTTCTGGGTTCTCTGTTCTGTGTTCATGTGAATAATAGTTTTGAGAATATCTAGGTATGTTAATACCTTTGACTTTTTCTGGACTGGAAACAGTAGATACGTAAATACATACCCACTCAAATTTAGAGTCTAGGAGATGAAGTAAATCACTTAATATGAACTTTGGCTTAATTTGGTCTGGTCCTTACATATTTGCATTTATGAGTAATCTTTTGAAAATGTTTCACAGAAAATCATTAGCTTTGAAAAAGAAAATCTGAAAAAGTTATTATTCCAAGATTTATGATATATATTTTTAAATTCATGAATTTATGATTTGTGATTTCAGCATTTTTGTGAGTTTTCCCCTAAGAGCCATGACACTAGTATTTTGTAATTTTACAAAAGTCCTGATTGTCAATATATACCCTGTGAGGCTGGTGAGGAGCAAGTCTTGATGAGCCCAGACTTCTTTTCAGCGCCTAGATTTCAACTTAACTTTGTTTCTGAGTGGAAAACATCTCCAAAGAGAAAGCCAGCTACTAGGGCTGATGGTAGAATTGAGGAGAACATGAAGGCCAAGGAAGTTACGGTTTTAAGCAAGAAAAAAAAAATTTGGAATAAGCTAAAGCATGCTTTAACTTATGAAGTTTCATAGTAATGTCTATCTATGCTATGAACCTATATCACTGTATACTTTATATAAGCAGCAAAGTGCTTCATAAAACTATCTTAACTATTATGTTAGCCAGTAAAGATTGGCTTATGAAAAGAGAAAGAAAAAACATTTATGGAGAACTGGAAAGTACCAGAATTTATCAATAACTTTGGTCCCATATTTATAGATTCACCTTCATTTTCATTTTTTCAACTATTAACCTGAATTTTATAGCGTAAGTTATATGTTACATTATAAATGATTTGCAAAGTCTCAGGACAACCTTCATGTATACCAAGGTCTATAGTAGTGGAAGCTGGGAAAGGAGAGCTCCATATATTTTTTTATAAGATTAACTTTAAAATAGTAATATTTCATTAAATAAAAAGGTACCTGGCAGTTAGAAACTCTTACTCATAAATGTTAGTATTACTAGCACCTGGAGCTAGATGATGAGGAGGTTCTCAATGTGTACTTTTTGACATAAATGAAATTAGACTTTACTTGAATCAACAGTGAAAACTGGATATCCTAACTTGGAGCTCCTCTATAGTTTGTTCTTATATTCTTGTTTTGGAAATATCACGTTGGAGATTGTGGTAAGAATAAAAAGCCCATTTAGGCCCCCAAAGGTTTATCATAATATTCCTACTTAGCTTGTTGGCCAATGCTCTTGACACCTTTCTGTTGAATTGTATTAGATAATGTTCAGGTTTTGTATTTGCCTGAGGCATGTGTGAGTAGAAGCCAAGTTATAGGAACAATTTGGAGTAACAACCTCTTCATAAAGAGTGAAAAAGCACCTCAGAGATAAAATTGAGTCACGACATATAAAACAAAAAGAATTCTTCTTTTTCTTTCTCAACCTTCGCATATGTTTAAAAGGATCATGTTGAAGAGGATATTTCCCCTTGAGCTAAAAGCTTAAAACAGATTTCTATCTATAAGTCACTTTATATGTGTATCCTTTAGCCCTTGGATGTAGAGGGGAAATGGGTAATCTTTAGCAAGTTCTGGCCTGTCCTTTTCAATTACAGTAGCAAAAAAAAAAAAAAAAAAAATATATATATATATATACACACACACACATATGTACATATATATATGGGTATACCTCCCCATTTGAACTCCAACCAGGGAGATTTGAATACAATATTGTATGTTTATAGAATTCTTTACAAATGCTTAAGTCAAGATCTCTCACCAGCATCATTGGACTCAGTGTTCCAACTCTAGGTGTAGCTGACAATCTTCACGTAGTTTCTTGTAATAAGATATAATTAAATCGATTTTAAAAGTTAAATTAGGTCCCTCCTCCCCCTCTCTCTCCTTTTCTCTCTCTTCCCTCCATTTAATTAGTTCCTCCACACTTTTCCACGTCCACCATTTGGAGGAAGTTTGTGACATCAGAGTGACTTGAGCACACTCTTCATTTCACTGCCTGTCCTATCACAGTCATTTGTTTTAAAATGATACATGATATTGGAATTATGAAAGACAGCAACAGACTAAGCCTCAAGAGATCCCTTTGAGTGTTCTTCCTCATGCTAGTTATATAGTCAGTTTCCCCCTTGTAAATTATTACAGTGGGGAATGTATTAGGGAAAACATCATTTAAAAAATTTAACAGCTGCTATAAACTCTCATTTGTCAGCTCTCAGCTGACATTCAAACAGCTGCAATCTATGAGTGAGCTTTCACTTTCAGCTTCTGGAGGTCTTTCAATTTCTGTTCCCATGGAAATGAGGAAGGCTGGATGGGTGGAAGGGAAGTGAGGGTTGACATACACATTTCCCCATACCTTATTTTTCTTGCCTCCTCACAGTTTCCATGGAAATGGGAACATAAAAGCCACTCTACCCCAAGCTATGGAGAACAATCATTCATGTGTAAACAGCAGTAGATGGACCTTAAACAGGCATACACAAAAAACTAATCTTACAGCCTTTTCTCTACCTGTGCGGCCAAGCCTAATTGCAAATATATTTTTATTTGATCTACTTCCCCTCAAAAATGATTAAATTAACTTTTAGAAAGTTAGTTTGATATTACCTTTTTTTCAAAGTGAGAATTGTCTTAGACATACTCTTGTTGATTGTCAGGTATATGTCTATATATCTGTCCTTCGTGTTTTAAGCATTTAGTACGCGTGATGTTTTTACTTATGTCTTTCCTCCCAAGATTAAAGAAATGAATTTCAATTTAGGAAACAGCATCCAATTGCATAGCATAAAAAGTCTCCTCAAATAGTCTCATTGTTATTCACTACTTTAGAAATTGCCCCACAGAGCAAAGGTAATTATTGGCTCTGTCAAACGTATCAAGGAAAACTGCCATTTTTAATTGGTTATCACAATCTTCTCATTTAGGTAACAAAAATATCCTATGTTAAGTGGATTTCTATGTCTTTCCACTTACCAACTCTCTGTCATCACATATCTCCTGTAATACCCATACTCGAGGAAAATACATGGGCATAGTCTTTATCTGTCTTTTTTATTCCAATATTTAAACTACTTCACAAAATCCCTTTGAACCTTGAGACATTAAGAATATACTTAACTGAACAAATCTGCATTAGGCATCTACTGAGTATTCGGCTTTGTGTTCAATTAAAGCAGTAGATACCAATTTTAAATAAGGCAGGGTTCTTTTTTTTGCCATAAGACATCCTAATTGGGTTAAGAAAGTTCAAACCCAGGAAAAACTCATTACAGCCATATGTGATTATTAAAAGTGGAATAGACTAATTCTAAAGAAGTTTCAGGAGGGGAGGGATGACCTGGCCTAACCAAAACGACCAGGGAAGGTTTGCTTTAGAAGAACTCTCTTTTATTGGTTTCAATGGTCCTTCCTTTCCATGTCTACTGCTGCTTTCTTTTATTCTTTTAAATTTTATTGTTTAAAAAGAAAATTTTTTTTTTCGGCCTCGCCACATGGCTTGGGGGATTTTAGTTCCCCAACTAGGGATCAAACATGGGCCCTCAGCAGTGAAAGTGTGGAGTCCTAACCACTGGACAGCCAGGGAATTCCTGTATTGTCACCTTCTTAACAAAGGCATTTTCTCCTGAACTATTTTCATAACTTTATAAATATTCTTTCAGTTGCCACCTTCCTCCTTTTCTTTATACCCCTTTCTAGTTTAGCATGTATACCATTTCCAATGAACATTCTTACCAGCACAGTTAGGATCTTTCTGTTGCCCTATTTTAAAAACCTCAGTGACTTCTTATCATAACTGGGACAAGACTATTTTTTTAAAAATACTATCTATCTATCTATTTATTTATGGCTGCGTTGGGTCTTTGTTGCTGTGCGTGGGCTTTTTCTAGTTGCAGCGAGCGGGGGCTACTCTTCGTTGCAGTGTGCAGGCTTCTCATTGTGGTGGCTTCTCTTGTTGCAGAGCACGGGCTCTAGGCACGCGGGCTCAGTAGTTGTGGCTCGTGGGCTTAGTTGCTCCGCGGTACGTGGGATCTTCCTGGATCAGGGTGCGAACCTGTGTCCCCTGCATTGGCAGGCGGATTCTTAACCACTGCTCCACCAGGGAAGTCCAGGGACAAGACTTTTTTAAAAAGATAGTTCTAATGTCAAATATTCTACCTTCTAAGTCCTGTAAGCTACCGAAACAATTTAAAACTTTAGTATTTTATGTTCTTTCATATTCCAGATTGCTTCTCATATCCAGAATGGGTGCAAACATCTGTTCAGCCCATGTGCCTGCTTTTTATTTCAGAAAATATGGTCACCGAACTAGCAACTACCAAAATAGGTTCACACTTTCATCAGTTTGGCAAGGACCTAGATCTTCTAATGACCTGGCTCCAGGGTATTCTTTCCAGCCTGCTCTGCAGGTACCATACACCAGGCACCTAGCTCCTCACCCAGACAAACATAGCTGTGTAGCACAGTTTGTAGGCCCATGTTTTTAGACCCATGCCTTTGCTTACAGCACTTCAGCTTCCTTTATGGAATGGGGAAAGAAATAAGCCATAATGAGCTGTTCCCTCTTTATCTTGCCCCTCTCTGTAGCTCTTACAGTCCTACCCTACTGTTATACTCTCTGTATTTTACATTAAAATACTAAAACCTACACAGTGTGATATAATATGTGTTAGTTTTAGTCTACACCTTGGACTTGATTAATATTTGAAGCACCCTGATATGGGAATACACAGTCCAGGGGTAGTTGGTTAGCATTGGAAAGACCCTAATCAGGAGATAACTGCTATAAATTCAACCTACTTATATTTAACTCTACGCTGAAGGGTTTTCTAATTAGCATAAAGGATGTCAAATAATTTTTAATTGGATTGGCTAGAAATGCTATATAGGCCTTCTAGCCTTACCTGGATTGCACGTAAGATTCTGGTAAGCTAGCAGTCTGAAACCTGCAGGATGGCACCTGCAGCCAAATGCGCTGGGCTTGTCGACTCTCAGCTAACAAACGATGCTTCCTGCCTAGTAGAAAGGTAGTGGGGAGGAGACGTATGGCTATGGTTATCTCCAATCCTTGGAGGCTACTGATGTCTACCAAAAAAAAAAAAAAAAAGGGAGAAGACGACGAAGATGAAAAGAAAACTCCTGACACTTGCAAATGGTCAATAGCAACAGCTCCCTCCAGGACAATGCTTGTTTGCATGCTAGCTCCATTTTAAAGTCTGTCCTAAATTTCCTTGTAGATTTGTGAAAATATTCTCCTCTAAGCCATAACAGTATGAGGCTCATATTTCAATGATGGCATAAATCAAAGTCTGTCGTGTATTGTAAGTTTCTTGATGAAAGGATTGTGTCATAGCTATCTTTGTATCCCACATGGCATCCGGCATAGTGCCTTGTACATAGTAGATATTTGTTGAATGAATGAGCACATACATGCACTTCCCAATTCTGTAAGGAACAGATCCAGCATTGGGTCATGGGGGCACTGGGAGCCAATGTGTGGTTTCCCAGAGTTCCGCTAATTCAGCATTCAGAGTTCTCAAGGAGTCAGTAGTAATTGTCCATAACTACCTCAGCTCTAGTTGGCCATCAGTACAAAGATACATTGGGACTGTCATCAGTAGCAGAGGAAAGTAGCATTGTCTGTGTCATCTTCAGAAATCCGTACTCAAATGTATCTCACGTTGCTGTTTCTGCCAACTCTGGCTCTAGAGGATGACGATGGAAAAATCTTTAGGAAAATTATTTTTGTTGTTCTGTATCTCTTAGACAATTTGAGGCAGTATATATAGCTAATCAAGTACATAAAAAGGTTAAAGTAACAACAGAAGATCAGGGAGAAGAAATAAAAAAGGCACAAGAATAACATAGAGACTTTCAAAAGCAAAATAAAACAATGTTTGTAAAAATGGTAGTATCATATAGTAGTTCAAAGCAAGGACTTTGGATCTGGACTGCCTGGATTGGAATGAATCCCCACATTGCTAGCTCTGTGACCTTGGGCAAGTTATTTACCCTTTCTGGCTCTCTGTTTCCTCCTCTGTAAAGTGAGGAAAATTAATAGCACCTACCTCATAGGTGTGAGGCTAAAATAAATTAATACATGTAAAGCATATAGCGTCCAGTGCCTGGTATATAAGGCAGTGCTCGGTGTGTTTGCTGTTTCTACAGTGATATGGACAAATCATTGCTCTAAAGGCAGAATGCTAATTTCAGTCCATTTGAAGTCCTTCTGTCTGTGTGTTTACACACTCTACCTCAAATGAGTAATCTTCATGCCTTGAATCTCCCACAAATTGGTGCTTATACTCTCTTGTGGAACTTATCACATTCTACCCTAAATAACGCAATTATTTGTAAGCTGCTTAAAAGCAAAGACTATCTTCTTTGTCTTCCTCTTAGCACACAGAAGAGTGCTTGCATAACAGCCTGGCTTACACAATAGCTCTTTAGTAACTATTTGTGGAACTATGAAGCAGACAATAGTAGGTTGGTCTGTGAAGTTGGTCCCTGGAGGCCCTGTACCTTGGGCTGGTGCCTGTGTACCTCTCATACCTCTTCAGCCTCAGCCAGCCTTTTCTCTCCTCACTGTGCTCCAGCTGACCTTCAGTCCCTCCAGCCAGCTTCATGGGCATGTGACCTGCGCGACTGCATTTGGTTTAACGCTCTACTGTCACCTTGAAATTCTCACTTTTTGGACAAGGGGCCTTGATTATCATTTTGTATTGGTCCTGGCAAATGATGTAGCTGGTCTTCCTCTTTCCCATCTTGTGCCCATCGTGCCCTCTGCTGGGAACACTCTCCCCCCCTACTCTTCACTGGCTGACTTACTCTTCAGGGCTCAGCTTCGTTGTCATTCCTCAGAGAAGCAGTCAAAATTAGATCCTTGTGCACTGTTATCCCTCCACCTTTACTTCTCCCTAAGAGCATTCACCTTATGTAAGTGCAGTATTTATTTCAATTGTGTGATCATTTCTTCAAAGACTTCCTCCCCACCAGACTGAGCTCCTTGAGGGGACACACTGTGCATTTGTTCCTGGATGGCTATGCCTGCTACACTGTATATAATCAATACGTATTTGTGGAATGAGTGAGTGAATGGGTGATTTTTAAAAATGCAAAGGAGGGATGAGTTTTTCTTCCCATGTTAAAAAGTTGGTGTATCAAAATGGCAGTGCAATCATCATGCAGTTTAATACTGCTGCTGCTAACTTCTAACCAGTTTGACTTACTACCTTTAAGGTAGTATCTCAAAGATAGGTGAATACAGAAACGTTTCCCCATTTCTCTTTCTTCCCCACTGCTTTCCTTTTCAGATAGTCTGGTATGGTACAGGTGAATCTCTCTGAAGACGGAAGCACTCAGACTGTTTTATACAGCTGCTGTTTGGCATATTAGTCTTGAATTAAATTTCTTATAGCATAAATATCTATAGCCTTCTGTCCACTGTGAATATTTTTCGCAATAGTATATATTTACTGTTGATCTAATTGTCAGTAGAAACTGACATGAAAGTACAGCTTCGGGTTTCTCAGCATCCTCAGTGCAAAGGCCAGCACTATTCTAATGAACATAGCATTTGATGGTGATAAAAAACAGTGTCCTACTTAGCTCCCCTATCATTCTTCCCCTCTGTCTCATTGTCTAGCTTTAAATAAGCTTAATTAGCTTGCTCTGAATGCATAGCTGTATCAGCTTTCTGTGGCCCAGTTTGGGGACTACATCTGGTTAATCTACTCCCTGGAATCAGACCAATACCATTCAACATGTAATCAGATTTAGTGTATTACATACCATCTTACAGTCTTAATTTTTAGCACTCGGTAGTCATTCTGTTATTTTCCAAAACTATAATAAACATTTTAAGCAATACATTTCTAATAAAAAGCTCATTCAGAAGTGGAATTTTACATGAGATATTACAGTGGATTTTGAGCACCTCCCACCAAAGGAAAATAAAAGCATCCAGTATGGTATACCAACTAAAGATATCATTGCTTTTTAATCATTCCAAAGAGAAAACAGAATTTCCATAATTCAGCCTGAAATGGAAGTTAACCAGCATAGTGAGATAAGGATTTGTTTTGCTTAAAAACAGGTAAAATGTCTTTTTTTCTCTTTCAAGTATTAAAAAAAATTGAGAAAAAGACTTAAAAACCAACAGAAGGAATAGTTGTGACCCAGTTGCAACTGCTGCACTTGGGTGAAAAAAAAGAACCCATCTTTTTTTTGTACAAATCAGTACATGAAGCAGGCGCAACAGAAAGAAATAAATATGAGAAACAATACCCAGAGAAGGGCATTCTCAATGAAGCTGTAGGCCTCAAAAAATGTTCCATCTAAGCTCTGACTGATTCCAGTACCTTAAGGTAATTTGCTTTTAAGCTGTAAATCTCCTGGATTGTTTATGCCTCAATACTTTTTTCAGAAGCCTGGGAGAGAAGGAAAATATATCATTTCAATCTGCCCCCTCTTGAGACTTTATGGAATTTTAAGCAGGCTTCTCCCAGAGTTAAACTCCTGGTTCAATCACCTTAGGGTCTATTTGACCTTCCCTTTTTTGTTCCAGTTTGCCCAGAAAGTTCAGGGAGGAGGTGTATATATTTCTGAGCTCCTGCTTTATGCCAGGTAAGACAGCAGATATCCTAGGTTCATCATCTCCCAGTCAGGTGTTAAAATAAAGTATCTGTATCATCTTGCAGTTGATTTGCTCAGTTAGTTGCAGCAGGTGACTGATGAGGCTTAGCAAGGTCTTGGGTTTGAGAGCTCTGTGTGCTGGGTGGATGACAGGCATGTAACATACTGCAATTAAGGCTTTACCTTTGGTGTCAAAAAGGCCTGTTGGGTCAGTCATTACCGTGGTCCCTGTGCATGTCACTTAATCTTTCTCAGTGTACTCAATTTATTGAATGGGCATAGTAAACCCAGTTCAACTTCGTAAGGCTTAAGTAATATAAAATATGTTAAGTGTTTAGCCCAGTGCCATGGCATGCTGTATGCTCTTAATAAAAGGAGATGGACGTGGTAGTTGTTATTTGTGTTACACCCCCATTTTAAACAGTAAATAATTGAAGCTCTGATTAAGAGGTTTATTGCATGATATTTTATTTTATTATTTTTTTTTATTTTTTGGCCCTGCCACGCGGCTTTTGGGATGTTAGTTCCCTGACCTTCGGCATTGAGAGTGCAGATTCCTAACCTGTGGACCACCAGGGAAGTCCCCTGATTAAGAGGTTTAAATGAATTGCTTCTATAATTACATATCTAGTATTTGACAGAGCAAGATTTCAAGTATAAACTAAGCCTGTTTAACCCCTAAATCACCCTACGTATAATATTGAGAAGTAACTCTATTGTTTAAATAATTGTTCTTGAAGCGTATGGGTTTTCCCTTATTTAAAACTTGATTTTGTCCTTATATCCAAACTGCTTATATAATAGATTCTTGAAATATTTTAGAACATTAAAAATATCAGTTTTTCCTGAGATTCTTCCTAATCTTAACAAATTTATTCTCTCCTAAAGTTTGTTTAATAATTGGTTGTTTGAAACTCAGGATGGGTATTCCCTTAGAAACCGATGATTATGTTCTCAGGCCAGTTCATAAAAGCCTCTCTAGCCTGTCTGTCACTCTTCCCTTTCCAGCATTTGATGTTTTCATCCAGTGGTTTTCAAATGGACAGTGTATTGCCTGAGGAGCAGGCAATTTACAAAAATAGAGGTGCCTGACCATACCTCAGACCTTTTGAATTAGAATCTTGAGGTGAACGTGCTGGATCCGTCCCAGCAGGAGCAATAGCAGGCTTGAAGTCCTGAGACAGGACAGAGTATGATGCGTCAAAGGAACTGAAAGAAGTCCAGTGTGGCTGGAGTAAAGACTGGTTGTCTCTAAACTCTTTTGATCGTGCATTCCTGTCAGTAAAAGGAATTTAAGCATATATCTCCAGTATATGAATATTCATTTAAAAGTAAATTATGTACATGTACTTTGATAAAATAGGCACAAGTATAGACATTTTTAAAAGTTGAGGTTAGGGGCTTCCCTGGTGGCGCAGTGGTTGAGAGTCTGCCTGCTGATGCAGGGGACAAGGATTCGTGCCCTGGTCCGGGAAGATCCCACATGCCGCGGAGCGACTGTGCCCGTGAGCCATGGCCGCTGGGCCTGCGCGTCCGGAGCCTGTGCTCCGCAACGGGAGAGGCCACAACAGTGAGAGGCCCGCGTACCGCAAAAAAAAAAAAAAAAAAAGTTGAGGTTGAAAAAAAGAAGTAGAACTGAAATTTTTAATAATTGCCTTTTGCCTTTTCCATGTTTTGGATCCTTTTATGTACCCCTTGGGATGGGTGAACCCCACTTTTGTGAAATATAGGCATAGAAAGTGAGGGAGAGAGATAGATAGAGACCAGATCCTATAGCACCAGCAGAACTATGTCAAGTATTTTTCTCTTTATCCTAAGCACAAGAGGCAATTGAAAAATTTAGGAAAGGGAATGACATCAGATTTGCATCCTGAAAAAAAAGTTGACTACCTTTGGGAGTAGAGCAAGCATGGACACAGGGAGACCAGCTTGGAGGTTATTGCAGTGATGAGAGGTGATTATGACTTGAACTAGGGCAGTGCCAGTGAGGTTCAAAAGAAGAAGACATGCTAGAGATATATTTGGAGGTATACACTATAGAATCTAGTGACTTACTTCATGATCACTGATGGGGGGAGAGGTCAAAGTGACTGCTGGGTTTCTGGCTTGAGCATCTGGATGAAGATGAACCATGGAAGAGTAAGTTGGGGGGTAGGGAGTGGGTTGTGTCTCCAGGTTGAAAATAATCTCAAATGTGAAACATCCAAAAGATAATATGAAATTTGCAGTTGAATTATGTAGGTTGAGCTCAGTAGAAGTCTTGGGCTGGGAACTGTAAATTTAGGAGTTGTCAAAACATAGATAATAAAGAAATTACTCTACCTCCAGATATTGTTTATTGATAGGAAAGCTCTAGAGCAGAAGTGCCAAGGAGTTCCATAAAAATAGCATACGAGATAAGATTTATAGGCCTGGAGATGAGAAATGAACAGATAAGCAGTTTCTATAAAATGCAAGTGTCTCTTAAAGTTGCTACAGCATTGGGACCAGACAGCTTATATTACAACATGGTAAAGAAAGTAGAAATCAATATTTCAGAAGCTTTCATAGATACTTTGATGAGCACACTACATTGAGGAGTGAGCCGTGAATGCCGGAAAGTGACTCACTTCATACAATTATTCATGAATGAGGACAGGAACCTGTCACAGGTGTGTGCACCATTAGGCTTGAGTAATTGGGGAAACTGAGCATGTCCAATGAAATGAAAGGAAGTGCAGCACTGTGGACTAATGTGTGGATTCAGGAGAAGAATGCCTAGTAATTTGATGTCTATAAGGCTTGGGAGTTATGTTAGAGTTACAGCAAGAGATAAATACTTTTCTTGTTCTCACTCCCTTAAACCATTGTATTCCTTAAGTATTGGAATATCACTAATATTGCCAGAGGCTCAGTGTCGTGTGAAATGGGTGAAAGGGGGTCAAAAGGTACAAACTTTAAATAAATAAGTCCTGGGGATGTAATGTACCGCATGGTGACTATAGTTAATAATACTGTATTGCATATTTGAAAGTTACTAAGAGAGTAGATCCTAAAAGTTCTCATCACAAGACAAAAAATATGTAACAATGGAGATGGATGTTAACTAGACTGACTGGTGATCATTTTGCAATATATACGAACATCAAATCATTAGGTTGTACATCTGAAACTGATATAATGTCATAAGTCAGTTATACCTCAATAAAAAAGAACACAATGAATCATCATTTATAGGCTTTTATGTTCTCTGAAGGTTTTTCCCCCAGTACCCTGGGGTAAAATCAACTCTGTTCCCCTCCTCCTAATGCTAAAAGCTCTAAAAGAGTCAGAATAGCTTCTTTTGCTGAATACCATGCAGAGGGTTAAGTGAAGCCTATAAGGACATGCTCCCTCTTCTTAGATGTCTTCTCCTTTTGATTTCTTCCCATCTATTTCATTCCAAGTCCTTTGGGCTTCTGCAAACTGACTTAGAATTTTCGGTTCCCACTGATCCACCTTCTGTCCACAGATCTTGGTAGGTCTTCACGGAAGTGGCTCTGAATTAAAAACTCTCAGCCTGGGCTTCCCTGGTGGCACAGTGGTTAAGAACCCGCCTGCCAATGCAGGGGACACAGGTTCGAGCCCTGGTCCGGGAAGATCCCACATGCTGCGGAGCAACTGGGCCCATACACCATGACTACTGAGCCTGCACTCTAGAGCCCGCGAGCCACAACTACTGAGCCCGTGTGCCACAACTACTGAAGCCCGCGCACCTAGACCCTGTGCTCCGCAACCAGAGAAGCCACTGCAATGAGAAGCCCACGCACCACAACAGAGTAGCCCCTGCTCGACACAACTAGGGGAAGCCCACACACAGCAATGAAGACCCAACACGGCCAAAAAAACCCCAAAACTCTCAGCCTGCGCCTCTACCCCCCATCACCAAGAAATGTGGAACTATGCTACTTATCTATTTTTTCTCTGTCCAGTGATTAATATATTAAATTGGGATCATTGTTGTTTATCCTAAGAAATTATCTGAAGTAAGAGCAGTATGTAATGGTTAATACCTTCGTCCTGTTCATTTTTTAGGCACTCAGACCTCTGACCATCAGGAAAATATTGACTAGATTTTATCAGCCTTTTTCAAAACTTGTGATTTACTTTGCCAGCGTTTGCATCTATCACTAAATATTTTTATGTTGTTTATTTCTGAAATAGAGAAGCAGATTCATCAAGCCCTGAAATAGCTCTTACAAGTGACTGGCCCCCTGTCAAAATTTAGCACAGGGAAATACAGCATTATTTAATCAGGCAAGGGAGTCTACATGAACCAGTCATAATGAAAATCCTCCCCCACTGAGGCGCTCCCCTCCACCCCAACAAATTTCCTCTTGATCCCCCTTGTACCTTTTATGAACATCTGCTATTGCACTTATAAAACTATATATGGTAATTAGACACATAATCGGCACTGTGTCTAGACTGTCAACTTCTTGAGGAGCTTTGCCTTAAACATCTGGTCGCAGGCAGTAGATCCAGGTGGTTGAAGAGGGCAGATTCTGGAGGTAGACTGCCTGGACCCCATTTCTGACTCTCTTTATTTACCAGCTGTGTATGATCTTGGGCAAGTTATCTTTCTTCAGTTTTCTTATTTGTAAAATCCAAATAATACTTCACAGAGTTGTTGATAGGCCTAAATATAGACTTCTCTAAATTATAGCTTTAAAACTGTTAGGAAATTCTTTGACGTGGAGGCATTTCATGTTTTTCTTAATGCCGATTACTGCTGATCAAAAGCAGAGCGTCCCTTGTGAATGCAGTGCTGAAAACGTCGCATGCTGGCCAGGCCTCGTTTGTCTTCATTGATAATTTTTTTTTTTTTTTTTAAGAAGAGGGTTTCTCTTTATTTTTTTAATTAGTTTGGTTTTAGTTTTGGCTGTGTTGGGTCTTCGCTGCTGTGCGCGGGCTTTCTCTGGTTGCAGCGAGTGGAGACTACTCTCTGTTGCAGTGCACAGGCTTCTCATTGTCGTGGCTTCTCTTGTTGCGGAGCATGGGCTCTAGGCGCGCAGGCTTCAGTAGTTGTGGCACATGGGCTCAGTAGTTGTGGCTTGTGGGCTCTTGAGCGCAGGTTCAGTAGTTGTGGCGCATGGGCTTAGTTGCTCCATGGCACGCGGGATCTTCCCGGACCAGGGCTCGAACCCGTGTCCCTTGCATTGGCAGGCAGATTCTTAACCACTGCGCCACCAGGGCAGTTCTTCATTGATAATTTTTAGCACAGTGGTTTTTAGTATGAATTCCACTTCCCAAGCATCTACCCTTCATACCTTCCATCCCCCAATGCCCTCCCCTTTCTGTTTGGAAAGGTGTGTGTGAGTCCTAGGTGTCACGATGACTTGAGGGCGTGACTGACATCTAATAGGTGATATGTCAAATGGGCCTGGGATGCTAGAGGCTCAGAAATGGGAAGTGGGGTCTAACACAACCAAAAATTATTCCACCCGAAACGCCAGAAGTTCCCCCACCTTGAGAAACACTAGCGGCTCCTAGATTCTTTTCTCTAGTTAAATTCAAAACCAACTTTTCACAAAATTGAAATACTATTTTCATAAGATCAGCATATGCCAACAATCATTCCATATATACTGCAGAGTTTAGATCAGGTTGAAAATCTCCACACATGTGTTCTGCTACATTGTGTCATTTCCCTCTTTTCTCTGTTTAAATTTTCCTTAAGTTACTATAATCGGTGTATTCCAAATTTGTGACTTAAGGGTTCTATTACTCCATTAATTACTACCCCAAATTTAAGATTTATTGTTTTAAGGTACCTGAACTCCTTAAATGTATAAAAATCACATTTGATAAGCAGGAAACCTAACCAAATACATATACATAAGAGAAGTATGTTTTATTAGAAATAACTAATGCACATGAAATTCAAGTATTTATAAGGAGTATTCAAAATAACGTAATAAAAGTAAAAAATATGAAATAAAGTAACTCAGGTGGATATGGTTACTGAGGTAAAGATTATTAAGACAAATTCATGTAAAATTAATTGGTATACTTATATGTATATATATTTATTCTATCAGAGTCCTATAAAAACAGGAAATACGTGCTTTAAATGAAAAGAAGAGAGAGAGCATGGGAAACGAAGAATGTTGAGCATACGTTAGTCACCCCTTATCTGTGGTTTCGCTTTCCGAGGTTTCAGTTACCCTCAGTCAACTGCAGTCCGAAAATATTAAATGGAAAATTCCAGAAGTGAACAATTCATAAGTTTTAAATTTTGAGCAGTCCTGAGTAGGGTTATGAGATCTTACGCTATCCTACCCCAGTTCGCCCAGGATGGGAATCATTCCTTTGTCCATCGTATCCACTCTGTGTACACTACCTGCCCAGGAGTCACTTAGCCACCCCAGTTATCAGATCAACTGTCGTGGTATCACAGTGCTTGTGTTCAAGTAACCCTTTTATTACAGCATGTTATCTATATTATTATTAGTTATTGTTAATCTCTTACTGTGCCTAATTTATAAATTAAACTATCATAGGTATGTGTGTATGTATAGGAAAAAATAGAGTGTATGTAGGGCTTGGTGCTATCTGCAGTTTCAGACATCCCCTGTGGATGAGAGGGAACTACTGTATTCTTATTCAGTCTTCCCCTCCTACATCTCCAACTGAGGCCTGCATGATTAACCTTTAGAAAGAGTAATGCAAATTAGTAATTACAGTCATCCCTTGGCATCCACAGGGAATTGGTTCCAGGACCCCCCGCAAATACCAAACTCCACGGATACTTAAGTCCCTTATATATTGCATAGTATTTGCATATAACCTACGCAGATCCTCCCCTATTTTGTTTTGTTTTGTTTTGTTTTGGCCACGCTGCAAGGCATGTGGGGTCTTAGTTCCTTGACCAAGAATCTAGCCATGTCCCCTGCAGTGGAAGCTCAGAGTCCTAACCACTAGACCACCAGGGAAGTCCCCTCTTCCCTATACATCTCATTCCTCAAGTACACACTTACATTAAATTTATTTAATTTAAGGGGAGAGATACCTATACTGCTCTTGAGATAGTAGGTTGTTTAAATTCTAATCATTCTTAATGACTTTATGTTTTTTTAATTAAAACTACATACTAAAGAGGTTTTTAAAATTCCTTTCTTTGATAAGAAAAAATTCAAGCTCAATATTATATTACCTAAAATAAAATCAATTTTGTCCTGAAATATAGTTTTGAAAACTGTAACAGTCTGTTTTCTTTATCTCATAAACCACGGGAGTTTCATATCAGGTCTCCTTCCTCCTCCACCTTTTTTCCCCTTTTACTTTGTGCCAATCACAGGTGGATGCTCAATATCACCCCACAGCACAAGATAAATAAGCTTGGAAGGTTTCCTAGCAACATATTGTTCTGGGAACCTGCTCTGTTTCCCTGAACAAGATGAAGCCAAACATCCTAGAATCTCAGCCAGATGGGAAAGGATTAGCTTATTGAGGGGCGTTTCATGCTTTTTTTTAAAATTTCACTTTGAAATGAACCGCTTAACATAACAAGATTGACTTTTAAAAGGACACTCTTTTACATATTAAAAAAAAAACCTCAGTAATAGTTCTAATTTAAAAAATACAGTTTTAGGAGAAATTCTCTAGAGACAAGCTTGTAACATGTAATTCACTTATTGGTGAATGGATCCATTTTAGAACTATGTGGAAAATACTTCCACATAAGACTGACGTTCAGCCTGATACCCAGTGGTGCCAGTATTCAGCTACAAAAATATTAACATATTGTACTTCCTTCTCATTTTGTGGTAAGTGGCTGCTGGAGTAGGCTCCCTCCTCACAATGCCTCTACACAAATCCTCTCACTTCTCCCTTGACCCCCTCCTTCTAGAGATCCGCAGGAAACCCCTGTCACTGCTTAAAACTCTGGGACTTCTTCCCTTTTCTCCTCAGCTCCAGGGCTACTTCAGTGCCAGTGATTTGCCACTTGGTCTTGAGAGTCTGGTTTTGGTTTTCAGAGTATATGATTAATACAGAGAAAAGAAAGCTAGAGGAAATTGCCCCTCTCAAAGTCAAGAAAAATAATGTGGTTGCTGTTTTGTTAGCACACGATCATGTATATTTTCCTTGTTGTTTATCGATGATCTTGAGGCCACGCAGTTGGCAGGTGGTGTTTTTCTTTCTCTTGCACTCTCGTTGGTCACAGCATACTGTTAAAGGTCTCTGGAGATGGAGTAGTAAAGGGTTAGAGTTTCTCATGCCAATATTCAGCAGTGGTTTTGCAATTCAGTGACATGCTGGAAAATATTCTTTCTTCTAGTCTCATTGGGTAGGCGGTCCCCCCATCAGCCAGGTGAATACTGTCATCATGTGGTAATTGAATGATTTACACTACCTGACAGGTTTGGACTGTGTGCAACTTCCCAGTTGTGGTGAGAAGCAGATAATTCCAGTACTCACAGCGTTCCTGGATGGGAAGAACAAAGTAATTAGAATAAGCTGGGGGATGACACCCGGTGTCTTTGCATTTTATTTAACAAATTCTGTGGCCAGATTTAAGAGAATTGAAACTGTCCTCATCCTGGAAAACCATAAGATAATTTTATTTTCATTGGTGCTTTCCATTCTCTCTTGCTCTCTCTCTCTCACACACTTAACATGTTTTCTAAATACCATGTTTTGAAGTCGACAAGAAACAATCTGTTGAGGGCCTCCTAGGGGCCAATTACATTGGTAGGCATCATGTTGGATGCTGAAGGGCATCAATACATGGTCCTTGCCTTCACTGAGTCCCCAGTAATTAGCCAAATAATGCGCTTATCTTTTAAAAAATTTCGATAAATTTATTCTTCATTTCAAGTCATTTACGTTAGGACCTAAACGTTAAGGAAAGATTTTGATGTCTAAAGGAATTATATAATTTTGATTGTCCAAGAAAAGCCTAAGAGTAGACTTAGTCTGTTATGTATAACATGTAATAGATTAAAATGGATTAATTTTTTGAATATTCTCTGAAAACACGGTTTTAAAAAATTCAATGAACCAGGCATTATTTTAGATACTTCGTCATTTAATTCTCCTGACAACCATTATGAAATAGAAATTTGCCTACCAATTTTAGAATCTGTTTTCTCTCTGATATATTATTAGCTCCATTAAAATTTTTTTGTGTTGCTCAATATTTTATTTTTATAAAATAATAATTCTCACTTTTAACATGTTGGGAGAGTGAATTTTACTTAAAGAAAGTTAGTTAACAGAATTAACACCACTGTTAAATACATTAACAAGAAAAAGTGATGCTATATCAGCAATGTTGTAGAACAGACTACAGCGCATTTTGGTAAATAAAGTTTTATTGGAACACGGCCATGCTCATTTGTTTGTTTATTACCCATGGCAGCTTTTGTGCAGTAACAACAGTGGAATTGTGACCTAGATTGTGTGGCCCGCAAAGCCTAAAATATATGTTGTCTGGACCTTTACAGAAAAAGTTTGCAGACCCTGTCCTAGAATCTAGATTTTCCCCCCACATTGAGTCCGGTGCACTCCTTTAGAATGCCAGAGACTTCATTGGGAAACACATCAGAAAATGGTTTCCTAAATGATCTCCTTGACTAACATGCTTGTCCTCTAATCCCTGCAGGTACCGACCAAGAAGCTAAAGAAATATGAGAAAGAATATCAGGCAATGCGAGAGAGTCAGCTGCAGCAGGAAGACCCAATGGATAGATACAAGGTATGGGAGACAGGGGTCGCCTGTCAGAGCCAAGTGCCTTCTTTCCCCTAAAGTAGCAGCTGTGGAAAGTTTGTTCCCTCTGTTCCTTCTTGGTTGATGTAGACTCTCTGACCATGCTCAATGTCCAGGTATGTTTTCATCTCAGGAGACTCCTGAGTGGCCAACCATAATATTTCTTTTCTTTCAGTTTGTATATTTGTAGGTAACTTCACCTGTTGCATTTATACTGGGAGTCTTCATAAGAAGCTGAGAGAAAGAGAGGGAAAAAGAAAGAGAGAAAGTGGCTATCGACTACTTTCAAAAATGAGAAAAAAGGAAAATGGCAAAGTACGGTTTTAGCTGTGCACAGTCACATCCACAAAGACTTTTAGAAGGCGAACTGCTCCAAGACTGGCACAAGAATGTATCAGACTTACCTCTGTCTGTAGCCAATGTTCAAAATACAAACTCACTCAAAAGGAAAAATAAAAACCACAAAGCTATATTGAGCACAGTCATGGTGTTTGTTGCAACATTTATTTCCACAAACAAATTTATGAGTAACAGTGACATTTCATTACAGTATGCAGTTCAAGAATCAAGATGATTTCAGTTTAATATCTTAGTTAATTGTAGTATTTAAAAAAATGGGGGCCAATCATAAAGATCTCCTCAGTGGTAATTAGCAACAGCGTTTCCATGAAACAATATTGGGGAAGTACTGATTTCAAACTTATTTTTTTTCCAACTGAAATATTCGTGTCTCTCTTCAACATGTTTTAATTCTTCAGATTCCTACAGATACAGAATTATTCCCTCCCTCTCCACATCAGTACATTAGGACAAGAGAGTATTGTATTCATACATTGAGCACCAGCAATGCCAAAAAGTACTGCAATGACATTATTAATTAAACCACCCACTGTGGGATGACTTCTGCTTGTATAACTAGAGTTGCCTCCATGTGGTCAGAGAGCTGGACACGGGCAGCTGCAGTTACACAGTATATCTTGTCTCCGTTGCTGAATTGAATAGCATTGGAGGTTCACATAGGGGAATGGTGGAAGGAGTGTATGGATTTTGTAGTCCATACAAAAACCTGAGTTAAAAACCTGAATTTCTGAAAAAGGAGACAGAATTTGGAGTCCCAGTTGGGGGTTTTAATCCCTATGCCGTTGTTCAGCATCTTGGACTAATTATTGAGCCTCTTCCTCATCTGTAAAACATATAGTATACACATTTCCTTGAAAGATTGTTGTGAGGATGAGGGATGTTATATGTTAAGTACCCAGCACATAGTTGGTGTTCAACAAATGGTTGTGATTAGCCTTATTAGGTCCACTGCCTCTAATTACCCAATTATTACTAGAATAATATCACCTTATTTGTGTCTGCTCCACCAGTCCCTTCATTATCTTTCTCCTATTTCTCTCAAGTATTGCTACCTAATAATCTAACATCAGTGTGTTACTGCCCTTGTTTATAAAACCAGCTGATAATAAAATCCCACATATTGCTGTGGCAGATAACTATTACCATATAAGGTGCTCATAGATAAAGTTGGAAGTTAATTTCCACCCCTCAATAAAACCAGTTTTAATGCAGCTTATGTAGCATGCTGCTTTAGAAAGGCTTGAAGTAGTAATTATAAAATATTATTAAGGATCCAAAGTGAAGCTCTCCTACTGCTTGCATCATTCTAATTTTCTTATTGCTGCCATTGTTATGAGTAAAACCTAGGAAGGATACTTCAAAATAGAAGAGAGGGAAATGAAAGACTAAAGTGGTGTATTTAAAATCAGCCTGGAACTGAACTTATTTCTTATATCCTTTTTGTGTCAAAGCAGCTATGTATAAATAAATAGTACAATGCATATTATTTCTTAAAATGTAATTATCACACAATATACTATTGATGTGTACAGTTTTTACTGAAGGGTCAAAGTAGAATTAAACTTTTTTTTGGTCTTTGTTTTGCAAACAGGTACTACTTTTAAGCTTGAATGCTCTATTTATGCATATCAGATACCCTCTATAGCTATTTCTTTTGTATTATTGTAATAGCTTGTCAATACATCATCCAACTAATATTTCTATACACTTTTTTTTTTTTTTTTTTTTTTGCGGTACACGGGCCTCTCACTGTTGTGGCCTCTCCCGTTGCGGAGCACAGGCTCCGGACTCAGGCTCAGTGGCCATGGCTCACGGGCCCAGCCGCTCCGCGGTACGTGGGATCTTCCCGGACCAGGGCACGAACCTGCGTCCCCTGCATCTGCAGGCAGACTCTCAACCACTGCGCCACCAGGGAAGTCCCACTTTTAATAATGTCTAGAAATTTGTACTGGAGTTAAACTTGGTAAAGTTATAGTCCTCACATTATAATTACATTTTCAAGGTGACACTTGACAACATAGTGTCCAACCATCAACAGATTTGTTCTTTCAGATACTCACTATCTAGTTTAAGAAGCTAATTACAGTTGTATTCATTAAAGTAGGAAGGTGTCTTAGGAAATACATTTTAGCAACTTATAAATTTAATCCTGTCAAGAATAAGATCTGTGCCCTGGGAATAAGCACTTTATAATTCATAGTTCTTGGACTGGGAACCCGAAAATTCTCAAGAATAACTTGGGAAGATCTCTGAAGGCATTGAGTCAGAACTTATACCAGTTCACTGACAACCCCTCCTCAACCGTTAGGATCCATAGTGTTTAAAATGCCTTGTTTATCCTCTAGCTTGCCATCCGGCAAGGGAGTTAGGAAGATTGTGTCAGTTAAAAAAAAAAAAAAAAAAAAAGAAGTCCAGAAATGTCTTACCTTAAGATATTCCAAGAGATTTTTTCAGCTTGATACTCTTTCTCTTGGGCATGGTAGGGGAGGATAGGGAGGATAGCTCTCAGTAGTCACGTTCTTGCTGTAGCTATCTAAACATGTGTTTTGTGTCTGTTTTTATGATATGCAAACATCTACTTCTGAGGTTATGTCACTGTGCTCACCTGTATCTAACACTTGATGAAGTGGTGTTGGTATAAATTTAAATTTTAGAACCCTAAGCACAATGAAAATGTTCTGGAATTTGATAGTGGTGACAGTTGTACAACTTTGAGAAGGTAGTAAAACCACTGAATTGTATATTTTAAAAAGACGAATTTTATGGTATGTGAATTATATCTCAAAAGAAAAAAAAAAATCCAAGCAAGGTGTCTGAAGAGAATTGGCATCTGCCTGCCATCTTTTTTTTCGTAAACCTCAATCACACCGGAGGTACCTGTGCACAAGCCGTACTTGTGGGAGGGAGACCTCCTGTCAGAACTGGAGCTAATCAATGAGTATAGATCTTATGTGTACTTATATTTATAAGGCAAAGGCCAACATAAGTGGGTGATGCATTCATTTTTATGTATATATACATACGTGTGTATATATATATATGTAGTATATACGCATACATATATACATGCACACAGACATAAACATATAAATAGATAATGCATATATATATATACACTGCCAGTGCTACCTGGTGTTGGCATCAGTTTGTATTTGAAACCAGTGAGCTCTATAATGACTGCTTATAGCCTTTGGTGTACTCTTTCTGTTTATCTTCCTGACTAGATTCCAAGACACAGAAAGGAAACTTTATGGGAAGAAGAATATACAGTATTTATTCTAAGCCTCTTTTATTGTCCTTCTTAAGTTTGACCTGGCCCGATTTGTGTAGTGGTATTTATCTGCTCTGATATTTTGGTTTGTAAATTTATTTATAGATTTCAAGTGAAGTGAAATGCAGGATGAAGATTTGTCTGTAGAAGTACATCATGTATACTTTTATCTTCATACAAATCCCCAGAAAACAAACATTCATGGATATGTGCAGCTGTTTTAGTCATTTTAAAAATTAGTAGCCAAGCCCCTAAAAAGCAGCTATCAACTTCAGAAATTAAAATATCATTTGCTATTTTAAGGTGACGAGTTGTTTTCATTTGGGGGAAGTTAGTTTTCTAATGATGTAATCTATTGATGACAATTTTAGAGAACTACAGTCTTCATCTGTCTTTAGAAGATGACATGCTTTTCTTGTTTAATTAAAGAACTACTTGTACAAATGTGGGTTAAACCATCAAAAAGCACAGCTAATTAATTAAATTCAGTGAATCTCCCAACGTGTAATGAAGGTTATGTTATTACCTGTTCTAGATGGGCAAATCCTAGAAAGAATCAGGAATGCTTAAACTCTCTTGGGTTTGGGAGACAGTATTATAAATACATAGTTTCTAATTGAAGAATCTTATCTATGTTCAGTATAATTAAATCTAGAGTGTTTAACTTCTTTCTTGAGGTTAGACATAGTACATTTTTTTATCAAAATGTAATTCAAATAGAAGGAAAATGATTCCTGTAAGTTCACAGAAGGTTTTTCTTGCCCATACTAATTTTTGTAGAGCAGTCATCCCCGCATGTGATTTAAAATTAAGCTATTTAATTATAAATAGCACAAACAAGATTTTCTAAATAAAGCTTAACTTGTAGTATTTGCTATCCTTACATATCTAAGGAAATAATTCAGAACAATTGTCACATTTTGTTTTTAACTTGATAAGTGAAGAAGTTTATGCTAAACATACGTGGAAAAAAAGACCCCCACCTTTTTTTTTTTTTTTACTGTATTGGACCCTTCCTTACTCAGAGAAGTCAATATAAGTGAATCCATCTTTGAAAAGTATTTTTCTTCCAATGGAAATAAACTTATTATTTTTCACATCACAGAGATATTGCTGGCTTTTGGAAATAGTTATGTTATGAAATCATGTGCTTTTAATGAACAGTGATAGTCAAGAGGATGATTTCTTTCTGCCTCTGACAACTTAATGATAAACTTCAAAAGGCTGCCACTCTTTCTTTTTGCACGTGGGTAACTCGATGAACTCACTGTTATAGGATTGTGGAGAAGGCAAGCCTAAGTTCTCTTGATGCTTCTCGAGCCACTTAGCTAAGAAGGAGCAGGTGGTTTCTGATGATGCTTGTCTGCTGATTGAGTTATACTTAACAGGAGAGGCATAAATGTTATGCATATTAAGAATCTCTTGGTATATTTATCAATGATCTTCAGAATTCTCCAAAAATTTTCTTCAATTTTTAGTACGTCTTGTTTCTTGTTAAAGGAGTCTGACGGAGAAAATTACATCACATTCCTATGTTTCTACGTCATCTAACCCATTTGCTTTTTAAAAATTTGATTTGTATGCTAGAGTAGTGTAGGGATTTGCAAACCATACGGCCGGTGGGCCAAATCTGGCCCACTGCCTGTTTTTGTAAATAAAGTTTTATTGGAACACAGCCACATGCTTATTATCTATAACTGCTTTTGCACAACAATGACGGAGTTGAGTAGCTGCAACAAAGACCATATGGCCTGCAAAGCCTAAAATATTTACTGTCTGGGCATTTACATTAAAAGTTTGCTGACCCCTATGCTAAAGAGTAATCTAAGATTGTTCTTAAGTGCTATGAGAAATGCGGTCTCGTTTGCCAACTGCCAGTTAGTTCGTACTGACAAGATTTTCTCTTTAGCTTGGCATTTAAAATTGTTTAAATTTCCACCAGAAAGATAAAACTGGATATGCTGGGTAAAGTAGGAGCATAAAATGATTTGAGACATCCAGATTTTCTTTCTCAAATTTCATCTACAGATAATGTAGACATTTAAACATTTCATCTATAGGCATTTGTCTTTGAATGTCAAAAAACTGTTTGATGAAATTTGAAGATGATGACTGTCAACTCTTTTGAAAGAGGCATCCAGAAGAAAAGATGTGAGAGTTGAGTGTGTTGTTGCTAATAAAATTGCACTGGGTCTTTTAGGAAAACATTTTCTCCTGACCCTTAAATGTCTTTAAAAGTCTGTGCCAAGAATTCATTATAGCAGCAGACAGCACACCCAAAATACTGAGCTAGAGTTATAAAGCTGCCTCCTGCCCCATCATTTTTTCCTTTAAGGCTGAGTTTATTTTCTTCTGATTGCCAGTTCACATTTCTCTGGTTTCTCATCTTGGAAAAAATCACATTCACCATTCCTTATACTGCTTCACCCAAACTCCAACCCCCAGACACAGAGGAGAGCTGAGATCCATTTTTCTTTTGCATTCCCCTGCCCAGCAATTTCATTCTGTTGCCTGAAGATGAAATATTTTGCAATGTTTCTGACTTTGTCATGTAAGGAAGTTCCTTCCACCCAGCTCTAATAACAGTGTAAACAACTCACACCGTAGTTGCAAATAGTTCCACAGACAGCGTTTTCATCAGTCATGCAAACTGCAAATAACAGCGTGGAGAGGGCGGAGTTTAGTGTATCAGTCTTCCTGAGTTGAGACTTTGCCCATTGGCTGCCTCAAGTATACTTTCTTGCATCAAATGTTAGCTGTCCTGGAGAGAACTTAGAGTAAATGACACTCTAAGGAAAAACAGAAGAGCAAAATAGCATTAACAAGCGTCTGTTTTTGTTATTGCCATTTCCTAATTGTATTAGTAGGTGTGCAATTTCATTGGATATTCTTTTTTTTTTTCAATTGTCTTTGTACCTATGATTGAAAACGGTAGTTGGTCTATGGCTTTTCAGGAGGTAAGTTTTTTGTCTGTGTATGTCTGTAATATCAGCGTCTGTCTCTCTGAAAAATGCAGTATCCTCCTCCCCAAAGTTACTAACCCAACTTTCCCAGCTGCACATCTCCTATGCAAGAGGGGAGGGAACTAATGAGGAAAGTTGTTGTCTGCTGTTTGTTCGAATGTTGTTAATTGTGTGACATGGAGGAGGTTTCAGACAGTGTGCTGTGAATTTTAAGGGTTATGTAAGCATTGTCTCCTGTAGCCTTTTCCAAAAGGCAAGGGAAGCGATTTGCCTGTGTTGTTTATGGGCTCTGAGCGTTCAGCACATCCGCTTGTGCAGACCTACGGCATGTGAGTATCTCTGCACCGGCTGAGGTTATGGGGCCACTTCACGTCTTTCTCGGGTGGGCCGCCCTTGCCAACATTTTAGAACGAACCAAGCAAGATTCCAACCTTTCCCAAAGCTAAACTGTCTTCTTTATTCTAGTATAAAGGCAGACTTTTTCTTCAGTCAGTTCTAAAAACAGTTTTGGCTCCCTGGGAAAGGCTGGAAAAGACAGCCAAGTCATGTTGTCTCTCTTTAACCCTTGGTAAGTGTGGGCGGGTTCTTCTTCATAGAAAATCTCCACCTTGCCCCGCCCCCAGGTTCATACTTTGGAGGACGATACTGCATTTTTGGCCCCAGAGCTTGCTTTCCCACGTGTCTGAGTGCAGAGCAGGAGTTGCACACTTTCCACTGTGCTGCTTGCTTTGCCCACACTGAACTGAAGCTTCTTGCTAGAGCAAAAGCCACTAGGCTTGCCCCGTAGGCTATTTTGCTTTTTAGGGACCCTCAGACACACCTAATTTCTCCCCAGTCTTCCCCTATCCACCCCACCCCCTTAGCTATGTGTCTGCGAGGAAAGGTTTGAGTTGTGACAGTCATGGTAATGGGAAGTGACCAGTCAGGTTTCAGCCAAGCTCACACCTCTTTCATATATAATATAACATAACCCATCAGACATGTATCTCTAATCAGTAGTGAAGTAGCTCCTGGTGCAGTTTTTAAGTACTTTGAACAAAGTGCTTTTCCATAGCGTTGGATGACTTTACCTGGAGGTTATTTTAACTTGATTCTAAGCATATATCACTGTAACCTGAAAAATGTAGCTGCAACATTTTTCGCTTGTGCCAAATTAACGCAGTGTAAATAAGTAGTTGAGGGAGCTGTTTGTATCTTGGAGACCTAAGTACGACTTCAGTAGAAATAGGGCACTTAAGAATAGGTATTCGAATAGTCTTATCACGGTCTCTTTTGAGGGGATTTATCAAGAAATGAGAAAAATCTCTTCCCTGTCTAAAGCAGTCTGCCTTGTGAAATATGGTATGATGAAACTGTGCTTGGTATTGCTGCTTGTTCCTGGCAAGGAGGAAATTTGTTGGAAAAGTTTTTGAACCATATTTTTTTAATCTGTTTCCAACAAGCATGTAAGTTGTTTCTGTAAAAAGGGGTAATAGTTTGATATATCAGGACGAAAGACTAATCTCTAGCCCCTGCTAGAATCTGGATGACTTCAGCAAAGATTGAAAGATTCAGCTGTAGACACCCTGGCTATTTTTATATTTTAGTTCCCACTTTTATTATGCTTCTATGGGAGGGTAGAACTTCTGTGGATTGAGGAGACAGACAGAATTTGATGAGTATAATTTGCCCCTACAAATATGTACACTGTCTTTTCAGGAATATCTTGGGAAAGGGTTCCTGACAAGGCGTCCTTTTTTGTGAGGGGTTACATTGTATCTTGGTCACAGAGGACGATCCATTAGGGTTTCACATAGAATATGAGCTTCTAATAGGAGAAGACTTAAAAAAAATTCTCATTTTGACATTTTATCCTTTCCAATGGAATTGAAATTCTGAATTGCTTTTTATTTCCTAAACAACTTTTTAAACATGTGTATTATATATTCATTGTAGACAACTTGGAAACATTTTAAAAGCACAAAGACAACAGTTAAAATAATCCACTACCCAGAGTTAATGTTATTTATGTTGTTATGAAAATGAGATTTTCCAGTTATTTCTTTTTTTCCCCTATAAAGTAGCATAAGCATTTCTCCTGTCATTAGAGAGATATTTTTTACTTATATTTTAACACTGTATGGAATTCTATCATTAATTTATTTAGAAGTATTTAAGATTGTTTTTTTTTCTTTTTTAGTAGATCTCTTTTTCAAAAATGTTTTGACTGTTCCCAACTGTTCCAGTCTACCTTTAACAAAGGAGAAGGCAGCAATTGACCCTGTTGGCTGGCTGTAGTCAAAGTGCACGTTTGTTCTTTGGCTTCTTTGCTGGCCCTGTTTTTGGATCCTCTACCTCCTTGAAAGTCTCAGGCTTTGCCCTTACCATCTGCTTCTTAGCCCTTTTTAAAAAACAAAAAGAAAAGAAAAAGAAATCAGGGCTCTTCTTTCCATATAACAAACTCCAGGTGGTTCTACAGAAGATAAAATTCACTCCCTGCCCCCCTCCCCGCCTTGCCTCCAGTATGCTCTGATAACTATCTTCCAGGGCATAGATTTGTCTTCTGGTTGTACACCACTGCTTTGTCTGAGTTTTTGCCATCCTTGCAGAAAACACCGTTAGGAGTGTAAATCTGAAAAACAGGAAGGTCTTATCACATTGATGTTTTTCCTGTCAGCTCTCTTTTGAATCTTCCGTAACTGCTAACAATAGCAGAGACAGCACTTTTGATACTTTGGAAGGGAGGACGCTAAATTGCTATTCAGAAAACAGAGTGAATGTACACAGTTCATAATGACTGGTGAAGGGGAGATCTTGCTTCATAAGAATTAGTGGCTTGCTTTTTTCATCATATAACCGTTTCAAATTTTTTTCTAGGAGTTCAAGGGGAAAAAAACAACTCAGCAATTTATTTTACCCAGAACCTTTTAATCTGAAGTTTTTTAAAAAAGCAAAACAAACATTCAGAGACATTATCATAAGGACAGTTGCTCTTACTAACACAAAAATTGGCGTTCAGAAAAGTAAATACATTCATATCCAAAGAATGAAAATGTCAGTTGATAGCAAAACAAATCCAAACCGTGTATCTTAAATATACTCAATTAATTTAAACTCTGATATGGGAAAAACCATTTAGAGAAATGTCTATTGGTTTCCCCCATTTCATCCTTACTGTGTCTTGCAGTTTCCTTTGAGGTCAAGGGTGGGATTATCGTGCATGTTTCAAACAAAGACTTGCCTGTGTCTGTATTCTAGGTCTATATGAAAACCTCACAAGATTGGGGGTGTGTTTGGAAATTTTGCTTTTCATGGCACGGTTTTTATGATGAAGTCCTGTCTGGAGGGCTTAAGGGACAATTGTAAGTTTCACTGGGTAGAGTTCCGCATCCGCTCTGCTCGCTTAACTCACTGTTGTTTCCCAGACAGCAATCCTGCCTTCCTGTGCCACTCGCGCCTTCTCCTTTTTACACCTTGAAAAGTTCACTTTGTTGTTGTTGTTGCTGCTTGTTTTTCCTCACCAGTTCCATTTGTTTCTGGTAGTATGTCCAGGCACTAATGCCCTAATGCCCACCTCTGGTTGTTGCTCTTTTTCTGCAGAGGGAGAACCGGAGATTACAAGAGGCCAGCATGAGGCTGGAACAAGAGAATGATGACCTTGCCCATGAACTAGTAACCAGCAAAATTGCTCTGCGGAATGACTTGGATCAGGTAAACCTGTCCTTCACTAGGCGGAAATAAGACTATGACAGCCTCCTCCGGGGCAAGGACCAAGTTGCTCTCAGGGCAGTCCCACCAGGGCTTGCTCTGTACTTGACCCTGAGTGAGCTGCCTGATGGGTGAATGGGTGGGTGGTAAGTGGGAGGGGACTGCTGTGCTCACCGGAGACGGTGGAAAACGCAAGCTTTTGAGATAGGTTTCGGTCATTTCCAAACAGCATGTGCAGCATACTTAAAAAAAAAATAGCTCTATGCTTCTCTGGTGTCTCTTCTCTTAATCTCTACTTTTCCTAAACCAAGGACTGCCAGCATCATTGCCTGAGAACGTCAGTCACCAAGAGTATACAGTGCCACTCTAATATCTGTAGGCACTGTACTTTTTTGTTCCAAAAAGATTTCTCATCTACAGTAAATGTGAGGATTTTATATGAAGTATGTACACTGAGATGTGCATTGTTGGATTGACCGGCATCCTAGTGGTTGAGAGCCAAGACTGCCTGGGTGTGCATCCTGGCATCGCCACTCACTAATCATGTGACCCAGGGCCATTCTTAACCTGCCCATAGGTTTAAAAACGTGTTGACCTCATAGGGATGATGTGAGAATTAAATGAGGTAAAGCACTACAAGAGTATATGTTCAATTAACATTAGCTGTTGCTAGGAAGCCCTTGAATTCTTTAACCTCCTTGTCTTTTCCAACAGTACTCACAGCTTTAGGACTTACTGTTTTTCCATTGGTTGTGTTTTTGGAAATAATTGGCAATATAGAAGGAATCTTGCACAGATTTAAAGCCATCACTCTATTTTCTGACTTTTAAAGAGCCCATATTCCCAATGGTGCAGGGTCAGAAAAGTTGAGACTTAGCTGGTTGAATCTGTAAAAAAGAGGCATTACCTGTGCTCTGGCTATGCATTGACAATATTTAAAATACAAATCCGTTAATAATATAGATATGATTGGATGTTTAGAATTGCAGGAATGTTTTTAATGTTTATAAATGGTCCCTGCCACAACTCCTTTTCCCAGATAAACAGCTAATTTTGCAGCTCAGAAGTTTTAGCCACAGTAAGATGGGAGATAAAACCACTGTTAAGGAAAATTGTGCTGAAGGGGGAGAGGAGGAAGCTGAAGGCGTCAACACTTAATGGAGTTTGAAAATAAAACAAAAACTGTGCTGCTTGGGACACAGGATGTAGAAGGTAGAAGCAGCAGCCCCATGGTGGAAGGCAGGGGGATGGCCCTTTTAACTGCAAACCCCATTCAGCCAACCTCTCTGCAGGTTGTTAGAGATGGTATGAAAAATGCGTGACTAAGAGAGCCAGAACCAGGGAAGGTAGAGGGGTCCCCATCCAACAGGGCCACACCCAGCCTGACCTTGGCTGTTGTACTTTTGTAGCAATAAGACCACGGTGTGACTCAGTACTCTAATGAAATTTTTGGTTCCATATTAGCTTTCCAAATGGCCTTGACTGACACTGGATTCTGCCATTTTGAATATTTTATCCATTAATAGTTTTCTCCAGATGGCTAGCTAAATGAAAAAGTTTTGCAGTAAATGTGTTGTAATCGTTCCGTGATGTATGTAATTCAGATCATTTTGTTGTGCACCTTAAACGCACACAGTACTGTATGTCAATTATATCCAATAAAACTAGAAGGAACAAAAGTTTTAAGCAGGTAGACTCAGTAGGTATGCAGTGAAATAAGTTAGAGCTGAAAGTTATGTGGTAAATGTATTTGGTACATTAAAATGTACATTTGGTATATTTAAAAGGTTGAACAATAATGAAATTAAATACTTACTGAGTTCCTACTATGCACCGAGCACTTTATTCAGCAACGTATAAGCATTATCTCGTTTAATTTTCCTAATGGCTCCATTAAGCAAGTAGTTTATCTTCCATTTTATAAATGAGGAAACTGACGTATATACTCTGACTTGGAAAACTATCCTAAAAAAAGCAGAGATTTGCTCAAAAATTTAGGTACAAGGTTGTTTACTGCAGCGTTACTTACAAGAATAAAAAATTGAAATAATGTATATGTCCAATAGAAGGAGAGAATGAAGGTATATCTGTAAAATATCTTTCTGGAATCGTTTTTAAAAACAATGGGAAGGTCATGATATAATAATTTTTTTTTAAAAAGTAAATTTATCTATATATAATATTTGCATCTAAATTGCAAGGAATGTATGCTGGTAAAGGGCCATCCTGTAGGAAAAGAAAGGAGGCTGGAATATACATTGACAGGAAAAAAAGCCTACAAGGAAATACATCAAAATGTTACTACTAGATGTCTCTGGGTGATAACAGTAAATCTAATTTTTATATTCATCTTCATACTTTTTTTCAATTATATATCTTTTATAAGGAGACCTTAAATTACTTAACCACCCTTGGTTAAGTAATAATGTGCCTTATAACTCTTTAATGATCAGAAAAAATATTTTATTAAAAAAAATTGTTTCACCACCCAAAAAACCCATTTTGTAGATTAGTCCGGAACAATTGCTAGGGTCCTCCTGAAATTATTGAGTACCTAGGTAGCTCATGGAGCTACTAGATCAATCCCTGAAGAAAACATCCCTTCATTTATTCCTTCTTTTTATTTCCTCCCTTCATACCTCCCTTTCTCTTTTTAAAAAAGTAGTTAAGACCTGGCCCCTCTGCCTTTTGAAGCTTATTTTCTAGATGAAAGAATAAAAATTGCCATTTCATTGAATTGCTAACTCAAAAATTGCTATCTCCTCCTAACATCTAATTTTGTAGTTTCTGCCTGAGCAGGGTTTATTTGCACATCAAAAAGCTGTCCCTGCAGTTTAGGTGTCCTGC
This sequence comes from Aethalodelphis obliquidens, assembly GCF_003676395.1. Classification (NCBI taxonomy): domain Eukaryota; kingdom Metazoa; phylum Chordata; class Mammalia; order Artiodactyla; family Delphinidae; genus Aethalodelphis; species Aethalodelphis obliquidens. Next base: position 6,077,550 of record NW_020837999.1, on the reverse strand, counting down.
CCCTCCAGTCTTTGAGGAGAGGAAGGATATTAGCGTGAGGCTTTCCTGCCTTCACCCAGTTTGCCCAGTACTTTTCCATTCCCAGTTTTTCAAAATCAAATCTTTTAATTAAAATAGCAAAACATTGGCATACATTAAACAAATATGAAAGCAGATTGTATTTGAGACAGTATGTAAAGCAAACAAACCTAATTAGGTAATTAGGTAAGTTATTTCATACCCATGTCATTTTAGCGCTGGCTTCAGGCTTCCTGGCCCCCAGCAGCTCTTCATTTTTCTCTCTGACAGAGCCTTCTCTTTTGACAACTTGCCTCCCTGAGACTCCTTAAATAAGGACTTCTCAGTGATCAGAAATGAAAAAAGATACATCTCCGTTTCAGTTTCTGTTGCTATCTGCGTTCAGGCCCTTCCTGTTCTTTCTGTTCCCAAGGAACAAAAACAAGAGACACAACCAGTGCTTTCCCACTGCAGCCTGGGCCCAGGTCCCTTCTGACCAGAGGGAGTTCGTGTCAAACCAGAAGCTGCATATCACAAGTGGCACATTCTTTTGTTCTGTTTTAAATTGAACAACTGCCTTGGCTAGTTCTTTGAGAAATTATTTCTGAAAGAGCCTCATCCCTAACGTGAGCGCTGAGCCTTCTGAGCAGGTTATTAGTTGGTTCATGATTTAATCACACATTGCAGTGTTCGTTTCTCTCATATATATGTCATAGAAGTTAGAGAGCAATTAGAAGTTTTCATATCAATAAGGCATTAAAAGATGTTGGTAGGTGATTAGAAGACAGTAATGACAATGGTCCACTCAGTCTTATCAAATTATGGTGAAGGTTTTATCATTTGGGCTCAAAGATAGAATTAGAGTATCTATCTGGTTAGTATTCTGTTCCTGGAGATTCCTTTAACGTTAAAGATGGTTTCTACTTAAGTGAGGTATAGAGGTTGGCTATATAGAGACCCAGAAGACCATTTTTAAAAGGAGAAGCTTTTAAAAGGAGAATTCAGATCTGGTTCTATTTTGATGAGCAGAATCAGTCCTACTTTACTGTTTAGCATGGAGGGGAAACTCTGGATACAGCTTCCTGTGGGACCCACAGCAATTTCTGCAGATGTCAGATCTGATAACAGAAATAGAGGGAGGTCACCTGACCTTGGCATAGTGAAGAATGTGCAACAGAAAATGTGTACATAAAACTAATAGGCCTGGGACTTCTCTGGTGGTCCAGTGGTAGAGAATCCGCCTTACAATGCAGGGGATGTGGGTTCGATCCCTGGTCAGGGAACTAAGATCCCACATGCCGCGGGGCAACTAAGCCCACACATCACAACTACTGAGCTCACATGCCTCAACTAGAGCCCACGTGCCACAAACTACAGAGCCCACGTGCCGTGGAGCCTGCGCGCCACAACTAGAGAAGAGAAAACACACACACCACAACTAGAGAGAAGCCCGCGCGCCGCAATGAAAAAACCCCGCATGCCTCAACGAAGATCCTGCTGCCGCAACTAAGACCCGACGCAGCCAAAAATAAATAAATCTTAAAAAAAAAAAAAAAGAAAAGTCCCTCTCGTCAAAAATTTCCTCAGGGAAGTGAGATTTTTCCCTTTTCTTTTTTCTTTTTGGCCACACTGCACGGCATGCAAGATCTTTTAGTTCCCCAACCAGGGATCGAACCCGCTGCCTCTGTGGTGGAAGTGAGGAGTCTTAACCACTGGACCGCCAGGGAAGTCCTGTCCCTTTTCTTATAGATATTTCCAAAATCGTACAACATCTAGATATGCCACAGAATTTTAGAAGCTTGTTGCTGAATGTCAGGACAGCATTGACTATTCAGAAGTTGGCAAAAGGCTCACTTTTGAGCTTGAGTGAATCTCCCTTCAAGAAACCAAACTTAGAAAACATTTGTTTCAGTGTGTCATGATATATATTATAAAAAGGACTATTTTCTTCACAAAATGGAGATTGCTGAGGGTATGGTAAAAGGTGGTTAAAGTGCAGTCTTCTTTATTAGCAGGGCTGTTGCTCAGATATTCTGGGGTAGAATATCTGAGTGGACTGCCATTCTAGGGAGACAGATTTGGTAAGATTTTTAAGAATGCTGAAGCCATCAGGACAGCTTTTTTTTTTCCACTAGAAAAATTGGATTTTTTATTTAAAAATATTTTCAAAGGCTAATGCCATAGTGGAACAACCAAAGGATAGTTGAACCAAATTCTCAGGGCATTAGAGGAGCACCTGCCAATGCAAGCTCATGATCCGCTGCCAGGAGACCCTCTGTTGGAGACCTTGGGAAGGATCTCCTGCTTTGTAGGTAACTTGTCATCTGCCTTGCAGCTCTAGAATTTGCAGTTTTGAGTTTCCATAATCTACATCTGATATCTTACGATTTATTAAAACTTGCAACATGTATGTTGCATTTTTTTGAGACCCACCTCTACTATTAGGATGCGTTTTGCTGTGTAGATTTTTCCCCCTAAACTCTAATGTATCAGAACAAATTTCAAAGTCTTTAAAAGGGACTTTTTCACTTTAACTACCTGACAGTTCCACATTATCTGAAAACAGCTATAAGCCCTAGGCTGTGGGACATCAGGAACTGGAAGACAGAGCCGAGAAGCTGGAATGTAGTTTCTCTGCCAGGACCCAGCAGACTGTGCTGGCCTGGCCATCTGGACATGTGGGAGATATGGTGAAACACAGACAGAAGGCCACCTGGCCAGTTTTCACAAAGACTTGGACAGCGTTTTGCTGCTGTCAGCCCGGGATGGCTTCTTCAAAGAGCTGCCTCTCTTCTGTGACTGCGGTTTTCTCTGCTGAACTCATTCCGCCCACCTCCACCCAGTCTGCTTCTCCAGGGCCTCAGAGTGCCACGTCCATTCACTCACTTATGGAGCGCCTGCTCTGTCCCAGTCCTGGGCTCAGGGCTGGGGGTGTGGTGACGAGCAAACGAGAGAGGTTTCCCACCTCCCACAGCTGCAGACAGCTGGGCGAGGCACACATTATCACACACGCAGTTTGTCGCTGTAGCTCGTGCTGTGTGCTGTCAAGGGAGATACGAGCTTCGGTTGGGTGGGGAGCTGCTGCAGATGGGGTGAGGGGGCCAGGGCTCAGACCACGCTGCACTGCAGGGTGAACCTGAAGCCGAGACCTAAAGGGCGAGCTAAGTGTCCTAACGTGTAAAGCAGACACGCGTTGACTAAGTTAAATATACCCACACACAGTGCTTTCACGGTGAATTTTGGTTCTATGTCCAAATTATAAGCAGTGTACTCTCTCCAGGCTTTTCTTGGCTATTCTAGAAATATGGTCTTTTCTGCCTGGATTCTTAGTCCTTAGTTCAGTTTTCCTCAGGGCTGTCTCTATCACGGGTTTTTGGTTTTAATTTCTCCTTACTGCACTCGTTGCTATTGTGAGTAGCCTGGTGGGCCAGATGAACCTGGGCTGGTCTTGGAATGTTCTCACCTAACTGTGGTCCATGGATCAGCCTGTCTGCTCATCCTCTCTGGATCTGCCCCGCGCACCACCAGGTGGAAGCTTCCAAGTGAGGCTCCACCCTTCATCCAGTCTTACCACGCAGTCTCAGAGTGAGTGCTGTAGTGACAGCTGAAAACGTGGAAGAGGTGTTTAGGGAGAGCATGGGCTTCAGTGCCATTCCAATCTGAATTCAGATAGTGGCTCTGATCTTAGATGTGTGTCCCAGCCAGGTTTATTTGATCTCTCCAAACCTCACTGTCATTACCTGGAAAATAATTTTTGTTGTGAGGATTGGAGATAATGTGTGCTGAGTGCGTGGTACCTGGCTGGCATTCAGTGAAAGCAGCCACCCCCTGGGTGAGCCAGAGGGAATAGAAGGGCTTCCGGTAATGTTGGAACAATAGTAACTGGAGGTCGGAGAAAGTATACACGTGCTTTCTTCACCTTCTTTATGACTGTGATGGACTCTGATTTGCAGGCAGAAGACAAGGCAGACGTGCTGAACAAGGAGCTCCTCTTGACCAAACAGAGGCTGGTAGAGACTGAAGAAGAGAAGAGGAAACAAGAGGAGGAGACAGCTCAGGTAACAGGCGTAGGCGGGCTTGTCCTTACGCAGGTGTATTGGTATGCAGAGTTGATTAATACTGTAAACAAGAAGTAACATGAAATTTGTTCAGATCAAGGACGATGCTGAAGCAGTACATGTGAGTAGAATTGAGGCAGCATTTCCACCCTTGAACAGCTTTTAGGAATTTGCCTTGACCGAGACGTCTAGCGAGAGTGGTACGCTTTCTCCAAGTTTAGGAACTTGGAATTATGATCCAAGAGCTTTGAGGCATCTGCAGATTTCGTGTTGTATCTCCAAGATGTTTGACTTCTCTGAAGTAGTTTATGAGGATTGCTAAGCTGGAAGCCTACAGAGATCTCTGCTGGGAGTCACCTCCATCAGTCACGCATTTCCCCGATGCATGCCTTAGAAGAAGGGGCACCCACGTTTCTGTTCCTGGCAGAGCTCTCAAATCTTCTTCCCTGAGAGAATAAAAAGAAACCCTTTGGGAGCCAGCCCTGAGGTTAGCTCTCTACAGTATTCATATGGGTTGTGAGGCTGAGCAGCTGGAAGACACACCATTGCCAAGGACCCAGAGGTGACAGGAGGGACCTCTCCACCCTATAGGAGTCAAAGCTTCCGGCTTCCCTGAGGAAGAGCAGGCTGCTTCACCAATGGTCTCCATCTCTGTCCGTCCCAGCCAGGCATGATTAGCTCACTTATAATGAGTTCAGTTCGGAGACATCAATAATGCTAAATATAAAACAGCACACAAAGCATTTCAAAGACCTACATCCAAGCAACCAGAAAAACTTCCAGTAAAGTTACTAATGAAGGGATGTGTCATTTAGCACCTTCTGGGATTTATAAAAAGTATTCCATGATTTTTTTTTTTTTTAATGATGCAATGAGTCTCGGCAATTACTGTGGACCACGATTTTTGTTTTTCTTTAACATACTCAAAAATATTCAGGGGCCGATTGTCCAGTTTGATCTAGCCCTTTGGATGGGTTTTGCTGTTTTCTTTACTTCCTATTTTTTGGTGGCCCACTTCAGTACTTCAGGTAAAGAATGAAGCTGTTAGCAAATGAATTTAATCCATGCCCTTCTCCTCTGTGTGTGTGTGTGTGTGTGTGTGTGTGTGTGTGTGTGTGTGTGTGT